>NC_136427.1:161913717-162111217 GCF_052849685.1 Lactuca virosa | reverse complement strand
TGTTAGAGATGTTGACTGGAAAAAGACCTATTGATCTAATATTTAAAGAAGGACTGAGCCTACATTCTTATGCAAGGAAAGCATTGGCAAATGGTTTTGTGCTTCAGATTGTGGATCCCATGCTTCTAAACGATGATGTCAACGAAATGTTTTTAAGTTCATTAGCAAAAATCGGAGTGCAATGTTCTTCTGAGTCTCCACATGATCGAATGGATATTGGGATTGTTATTCAAGAGTTGCTTTCTGTGATGGGTATGGCTATTAATAACGTGTATGTAGATAGGTAATTTTTACCAAAGGGCTTGTAGCCCAGCGGTATCAGGTGGTGTTCTCCCTCTTTGAGGTTGAGGGTTCAAGTCCCGTCGTGGACGTAGGTGGAATAGGTGTTGTTAGCTTAGGAGTAGATTAGATTTTGCCGGTTAGAAAAAAAAAAAAAAAAATAGGCAATTTTTTCTCTTCAAATTTCGTAGCAATATTGTTAATAGGAGGATAACAGCTCTTATTATCATTGAAACTACAAAGACATGCTTGAAAATTGAGTGAATTCTTCTTTTGAAATTGTGAGAAAACAAGGGGGAACGTAGAGTTTCTCTTGGATTTCTACTTGCGATTTAAGGTAAGATTTTCGTAAAAAAGCTTCAAGTTTATTATTAAGTTTGTATTTAATTTGATTTATAAAACATAATTATGGATAAACTTGGTAAAATAGATTGTATTATATTAATTATTAAACCTCGTTATATATATATATATATATATATATATATATATATATATATATATATATATATATATATATATATATATAGTTGAGATCGGTTAACAACTTATAGTATCCCGAGAACCCGAGAACTAAAAGTGGAGCGTTGGATCAAAAGTAATTCATTAAGGACATGATCGTCATCTTACCAATCTCATTTAATGTTTAATTTTTTTGTGCTATTTAACATATTAATATAAATGTCTAAAAATTTACATCATAAATCAAATTTTCATATTTTTTTTAAAAAATAGTATTTTTCGTTTTTTTTTTTTAAAATGCAGATTTTTTAATTTTTTATAGAAAACATGAAATTTAAAAAAAAATTGAAAAAATATTTTTTTAAACTAACTGCAATATTTTTTTTAAAAAAAAATGCATTTTTTTTCAAAAAAAAAAACTGCAATTTTTTTAAAGAAAATTGCATTTTTTTCAAAAATAACTGCAATTTTTTTAAAAAAAACTGCATTTTTAAATAAAAAAACTGCAATTTTTTCAAAAAAACTGTATGTTTTTTTAAAGAAAGTTACATTTTTTACAAAAAAAACTGTATTTAACAAAAAAACTGCAATTTTTTTTTAAAAAAACTGCATTTTTTTATAAAAAAAAAAGTAAATTTTTAGGTGGATATGTGCATATTTTTTCAAATGCACATATGTACATTTCTTATACTATAATATTCGTAAGTAAATCACAACAAATCTCATTTTTATTAATTAATCTATAAACATAATAGTACAAGTATTTTATTCGATACAAAATAAAATATAAAAAATAAAAAAATGCTACAAGTTTCAAAACGTTTTCATGTCTTCGTGTTAATATTTCCATATTTTCTTCAATTTATCATTTTCCACCTCTTCAATATTCACCACAATTTCTTCCAAATCTACAACAAAATTAAAAAGAAATTGATTGATGCAAAAACATTCACAAAAATACATATGTGATTTACATGTGAATCACATGTAATTCATATCTTATTTACATGTGTATCACATGTAATTCATATGTGAATTACATGTGAATCACATGTAATTCATATGTGATTTACATATGAATCATATGTAATTCATATGTGATTTACATGTGAATCACATGAGAATCACATGTAATTCATATGTAAATTACAATTCATATGTGAATTACATGTGAATCACATGTAATTCATATGTGAATTACATGTGATTTACATGTGAATCGCGTGCAATTCATATGTGATTTACATGTGAATCACATCTAATGCATATGTGAATTACATGTGATATACGTGTGAATCATATGTAATTCATATGTGATTTACAGGTGAATCACATGTAATTCACATATGAATTACATGTGATTTACATGTGAATCAAATGTGATTCATATGTGAATTACATGTGATTTACATGTGAATCACATGTAATTCATATGTGATTTACATGTGAATCACATGTAATTACAACGTTAAACTTTTTATAAATTTAGCTAAGTAAAAAAGAAGCAACCATAGTTGTCCAGATTATAAGTGTTGAACTCATTATACAATGTTCTCTTCCAATCTCTCTCATATGGCTTAACATGAAGACAATCTTGTTATTGTGTGGACAAGATGAGGACAAATTTATAAAAAGTTAGGGACTTAATGGGAATTGGGAAAGACTCATTCGCCTCAAGTTTCATATTAAGTTATTCTTTATACATTAAGTCAAACCAACCTGTAAGAACTCGACGATTACGGATTCCAGTTCAAACAGATATCCATTCATCATTTGTGTCAACAATGTTAGAAAGATCATCATTAGAAACTTCAAGAATAGGTACAGCAATACCACATCCAAGTAACTTGCAACCCTTTCCAACTACCCTGAAAAGAAAAGGAGAACATGGCGATTAGAGGCGAATTTCAGTTGCACAATCTAATATTGAATATGCATAAGCTTTTGATTGGGCATCAATAAACAAATAAACAAAACATGCATTGTTTTCTTCTAAAATGCACTTCAGTCTTAGGCATCAATAAACACATAGTAAGAAAAAAAACTGACCAAATTTACCAATCACCTCATCTGTGATAGAGCACCCACAAGCTGTGCAATTAGGTCTAGAAGGAGCCCCCTCAAATTAGCCAACAAAGGATATTCAACCTGACTTACAACCCTGTAATGAGAAAATTTATCAAATAAACACAACACCACATGACATAATTCCAATTACGCCACTTGAAATCAATGAGCACATCAACTAGATATCTTCAAGTTTCTGAAGATAACTTGCCCTTACCTGTCAGCATTGATCAACCAATCAAATACAAAACGTTCAAGCCCACTCCATAGTTTTTCTGTAATTACAATAAGCATATCCTGTTTTAGAACAAAATGACCTCACTTACAAGGATTAAGGATAGACTAATGGTGGAACAGCCAAACCTTTTTCTGAAATTCAACACTGATTCTTTTATCATCTGCATTAGCTAACTGAGCAACAAAGATGAAATCTACAAGTTCGTTCACAGGAGCATCTTCACCTATTAAGAATCACGAGAAGAAAAACAAATTGGTAAAATATATTTTGTATGATTTAAAATAAATACAAATTACAATACCAAGTTTGTTTATTGCAAACTCGACTTCCTCAATAGTGAAGTTCATCATTAGTAAGGAAGCCTTTTTGTCATCAATGTCATTGCAGCCTTCATCAAGATCCTGCATAGTAAGTATTTTTAGCAGATTGATAATAAACTCTGATGAAGATAAAATTCTAAAACTAACAAATATAATGGACTTGTAGGTCATGTAAACAATAGTAATAATAATCGTAAAAACTATAAATACTATCTACAAGTGAAGGCCCCAATCTATACATCTGAATCCATGAAAATAAGGATGATGATCTTACTGTGATCCCAATTATTTGCATTAACAAAGTCAATTTCACTAAAAATATAACAAATTCTCCATAAATCTCTAAAGAAATGTTCCTACATACACCCCAAGCTGAACTATTTTAGATGAAACTGAAAAAAAAATACAAATGAAGGATTATAAGAGAGAATGCTAACCAAATTTCTTGACTGGCAAAGATGAAGCATAAAATGTCTAGCAAAATTGCAGAAAATAATAGAGATGTATAAGTTCTCCCGAGACACTCTCTTTCAACTAATCAACATCTATTTCATCAGTTAACATTGTATCAATGTCATAAGCGTTGACCTTCATTTGCAGATGAAAAATTCAAAATGAAATATCATAAAATCATTATTCATATCATGTTTTGCAACCCTTAAACATAGCAAAAGCAAACACATAAGCATCCTTGATTTATAGTTTTTACAAGGTTTGTAAACAGTTTGATAATCAGATTACTAATGGATCAGATACTTGAAAATGAAGAAAAAATTACGATCTTATTGAAAAATTGGAAACATTACCTTAGAATTTAGAATATCACTGAGAACAGAACAAAGAGTTGCAACAGATGCTTTGTATCAGAGTCGAGCTTCATTGAGAGCTCCATTGATTTTATCGAAGATAATATCGGAAATATCGATTCTATCGTATCTTCCAAATGTTTTTTTCCCTTCCATCGCCAACTCGTGTGTCGATTTCTAACTTGTGATGGTCGTGTTGCTAGTCTCGTCTATTGATTTCGAATCTTAACACGAAATTGAAATTGTGGATCAGAAAACAATTGCAAACCCTAATTTTTGCAATTGACTGAAACAGGAAGAGGTGAGGCGACGATAAGAGGAGAGAGATTTCCCATCGTCGTGTTCTCTTTCAATCTCTCATCGATGTTATCCTGATCGAAGGAATCAACGTTGCAAAGACGTAAAGACGTGTGTATGTGTGTGTGTGTGTTTGTGTGTGTGAGGGAGAAAGAGAAGTGGGGGAGAGACGATGAAGAAGGCAATTAATCGATATGGTGACGATTACCGGAGGCGGCCATGGCTTTCAGATGGTGGCATTGGATTTCATCAAACCATCAGCGATGAAGTTGACGTGATGAAGGTGTAGGGAGAGGGACGGGATGAAGAGAGAGAGAGAGAGAGAGAGAGAGAGAGAGAGAGAGAGAGAGAGAGAGATGTAGGGAGAGAGTCGACGTGATTAATCTGATAATGGGGTATCAATTACAGTTTCCTTAAATTCCCTTGATTTATTTTAGTAAGATGCCCCCGTCCCTTTTTATTTTCAGGTATTTACAAAAATGCCACAAAGCATCCTAACCCTTTATTATTTTAATCTAACGGCATTGTTTAGTTCTCGGATTCTCGGGAAACTTTGAGTTCTCAAATGATCCTTGCTCTCTCTCTCTCTATATATATATGTATATATATATATATATATATATATATATATATATATATATATATAATAAAGGTAGTTAGACACTAATCCCTATCTATTATTACTGTCTAACATTCACCGCAAACTAAGACCTAGTAAGCAGTGGCGGACCCAGAGAAAAAATATAGGGGTAGCACAATAGAATATACAAGCAGGTAAAAGAAACAAACAAAGAACAAACATAACAATGTACTTATGAAGCAAATCAACAATCATCATAAAAGGCAACGAACTTTGCATGACGTGCCAATGAAGAGCAACCAACCCAAACACGACAATAGGAGCAAAACCACCATAGAAGAGTTGTGTTACAAGAGAGCAAACAGCTAAGGAAACAAAGAGGCACCAGGGGCAAAAATGTCCAAACCAGCAAAAAAGAGGAGAAACCACCATAAGATAATAACAACAGGAATCAATAGGGGCAAAATTGTCCATTTCATAAATTTAAGTTCAGTGAAGTTGCTAAAATTCACCTAAATTGTTACAGAATGACATGGTTAAACATTAAATAGGTTTATGTAGATGTTGTTTGATCAAAACTAACAAAATAAGTTTTGTGAACTAGATAAGCAATCAAGTTGCAGAAGTTTGTGCAACTACTCTAATTTATTTCTGATCCATATTAGGCTTTCACTTGAACAGTACTAGTTTTGTGTAATATGAAAGCATGGTGTATCTCATGTTTTGGAACAAAAATAAATTAGAGAAAGAACAATAAAGTTATACAAATTTCATCATATATCCTTAGCTTAATTCTAATTTCACATATGCATCGATCTACACTTGAATCATACGAAAAAATAGATCACTAAACAGTTCAAAATAAGCAATATCTAGGAAACATTTAAGAAAAGAAATATTTGAGGATTCCAGTTGATGCAGGTGTTATGTTTACATTCATCGGTTACAACATTGTTGATGGTTTTCATTAAAGAGTTTTATCAAACACTTGGTGTTCATAAAAAACAGAGACCACAGATTAAACGATCACATCCATATGAAAAATCCTTAAAACACAGTATAATCTATAAAGCTATTTAACTATTTCTACTAGAAGAAAAACAAAAATCATCATTGAATATGGTCACAATCAGAAAGCAAGGAAATCAACTACCGTGGATCTGCAATTGAAAAGATGAGCAAGAAGAAGTCGGAAGTTTGAGCTGTAAAATAGAGAAATCCGTGTGTGCCTTCACTACGTCTGCTCCTCTTTCTCATCTTCATTGTCCTTGGTCTTCAAGAATATGGGCTAAGGGGTAGCACAATATATTATCTAGGAATAGCGCCTCTTCTTCAACAAATTTTTTTACACTTCTAGGACAAACTTGAGGGGTAGCACGGGCTACCCCTGGCCACTAGTTGGTTCCGCCCCTGCTAGTAAGGACCTGCAGCTTGGACCGTAAACCTTCAAATTTGTGTGAAGGCCGAGGCTTAGTGAATACATCAACGATCTGATCATTAGTGGAAATAAACTGAAGTGAGAGCTTCTTTACAGAAAACATTTCTCTGACAAAGTGAAAATCAACCTCAACATGCTTAGTGTGAGCATGTAATATAAGATTGACAAATAAAAAGGTGGCTCCAAGGTTGTCATGCTATAAGACCAGTGCTGAAGTCATTGGAATACATAACTCTCGTAATAAGGCTTCAAGCCAAGTGACCTCGGTAACAGTCGGCTAAGGTTTTTTACTCCGCCTCAGTGGATGAACGAGAAACAGTCTTTTGTTCTCTTGCTGACTAGGAAACTAGATTTGAACCAAGATATACAACAAATCCCCTAGTGGATCAAAGGTCAAATGGACAACAAACACAGTCGGCATCAAAATAGGCAGTAAGCCTAGGAGACTGTGCATCACTGTAGGCATGAATAGTAGTGTCACTTGAAGGAGTCGGACGAAGGCTGAAATCGTTGGTGCCTTTAAGATAACGAAGGATCCGTTTAACATCATACTAGTGATATTCAGTCGGAGAATTCATGAACTGACATACTTTGTTGACTATGTTGGATTAAGGTGTATAAGCAAATAACTAATTGGTATATTCTTGAATTAAAAGCAAAGTCCTTTTTGGGTTGCCCTCAAAACTAGTATTTTGATAGAATGACTTTTGGAGGAAGAGGCTAATTTGTTAAATTATTATATGATTAATAAATTAATTAGAAACTGAAATAAATGATTTATTAATATATTATATGATTAATATATTAATTAGAAATAGTAATAATTAATTTGGAATTAATCAGAAATTAATTGGAAGTAATTTCGGGATTAAGTGGATTAATTAAAAGCAAGGTTCTAAATAACGTAAGGCGTGACTTAACGGTAATGTCAAGCCTCAAGCTTTTCCGAGCCTTGGTGAGTCACGTCGTTTGTAAGACGTGATTTAAGACGCCTATTTTGTATATAATTGATGTTTTTATATGTATTTTCTACAATTATTCATTTTTATATACATATATGACTTAAGGCGGCATTTTGGTAAAGCTTGACGACAGGTATAAGCCTTGGAGCCATGACGAGCGTTTTAGAACCTTGATTAAAAGTACAATGACTGAAGCTGTAATTGTTCAATAGTTGAACAAGAAGGTATTCCATAACCTTCCAACCCCTTCAACGAAATTAAGGAGGGTTTTTAGGGTTTTTCGAATATTCCTTATGGATAATTAGGAAACTAGATAATTTCGGATTTGAAATAATATTATTTTATTTCAAATTAGGGTTTCTAGGGTTTTCCTATCAACTATAAATAGAGTCCTTTGGCATCATATTTTCACACACAATATACACTCTCTGAAAAGCCGAAATTCTCCTCTAGCCTCATCTCTCCTCAAGTCTTCTTGCTACTAGGTTTTTGGATACAAGCCATTAGAGGCTTCCATTCCTTTGGTGCTAGCTTTCCAAGTTCTTGAAGAAAGAATTTGCTTTGATTATGTTCTACAATAATCAAAAGGTATGTAACCCTAGATCTATGTGAATTTCGATTTCTATAGCCTTCCCTTAGGGTTTCTTGATGTTCATAGATTATTGCTATTTATAGAGAAAACATAGATCCTTTCTAGGTTGCATGCAAACTTAAGGGCCTAACTGTTTTTTCACCACATAAAAGTTTTTATAATCTAGAAAACCGATCAGTGGTATCAGAGCCATAGTTTTCTGTTGATTGTGCATAAAATGAATAGACCAAATAATTAGGGTTTATCAAAAATAAACCCTAGCCCGTGAGATTTTCGACTTTGCTAGGGTTTCTTGAACCCTAGCCTCCCTAATCCTATTTTCGAAAAATAAGGGGTTCCTTTAGGGTTTATCTTGTTTCTTTAATTATTATTTTAAATGCCTTAGAAGTTGAATAATTAAAACCTGATAAACTTAACCCTAATTTTCGAAATTTAGAGGGTTAAGGATTATGATTAAATTTGAATTGTTTTATTAATTGTTTAATTGAAGATAATTATTTAATCTATAAGGATTAGGATTAAATTTGAATTATTGAAGATAATTATTTAATCCCTAAGAATTAAGATTAAATTTGAATTATTTGATTAATTGTTTAATTAAAAATAATTATTTATTCCATAAGGATAAGGATTAAATTTGAATTATTTTATTAATTGTTTAATTGAAGATAATTATTTAATCCCTAACGATTTAAATTTGAATTATTTTATTACATGTTTAATTTAAATAATTATTTAAATCATTAATGATTTAATTAAAGGATAATTGGTAAATCATTAATTGTTTAAAATTAATTAATTATTAAAAGTTTAATTCGAAAATTAATTTTAAACCCTAGTATTTTGAAAAGTTTTAAAATACACCTTATACTATATTTGATTAAAAGTTTAATATAGGTATAAGACAAGTCAGTCAAATCGCTAGTACGCTTATTCACGAACCCATACTATAAGGAGTATAAGGAAATGTCTTGTACGTCATTGGGTGTCCACTTTCACCCACCGCTCCCTTGTATAGTGGAGGGTCGTTAGCCGAACGGATTTGATAGGACATAACCTCTTAAGTATAATGCTATTATAGTTCTAGAATATCTTATATAAATCTCAACTCTAGTTACTTTAGGAAAAATGTGAAATTGTATGCTAATCCATGAAAACGCACATCATTCTTTATATGTCGTTAGTGGAGCGTGTGTGGCTAAACAACACACTAATTTGAGACTATAAAGTTGAGGTGATGGACAAATCAAAATAATTATCATTATTGATGGAGCGTATGTGGTTAATCGACACATCAATTCGAGATGATAAATGACATCGAGGTTGTCAAGCTGGTTTGCATCGTTATTCACATCTAATTGTGATCCTCGACATCCCAATCACAATTGGTAAGAGCATAATCGAGATTAAACATTCCATTGATAAGATTCAATGAATCTCAAAAGATCTAGGAGTTTCATGTGATTGAAATTGGTAAAATGTTCTACCTACCTAAAATAGATTCGAATTTGATTACGGCATCCCTCTTCAAAGTTCGAATCGAAAATATGGATCCTAGCCTTAATTTAATTATGGGTTAATAACTAAGGATTAAAATCAACGAACTTGAATTCTCCCTTCTCCCAATTTTAGATGTCAAATATAGATAATAATGGTCTTCATCGTTCTAATGAAAATGGTTTTCCTCAATCGTTTGGAGATGATCTTCCACTTTCAAGCCAATGTGAAAATGTCTTCCCTTCCTTAGGAAATGGTGGAAGTAGATATCGTCCCTCTTCAACTCTTCCACCTCCTCCTCATGTGACTCTCCTAACATTACGGGTTGAAAGATATGAAACAACTCAAGCCCTTTTGGCATGTAAACATGAAGATGAAAATTTTGTGTGTGCACATGTTCTAAAAATGAAGTCGTACATTGACAAATTGGATAGCATGGGTGTCGTACTTCCAAGGAAGCAAGCTACTGATTTGGTTCTTCTTTCTCTTCATAAGTCATATGGTCATTTCGTTAAGAACTTTCATATGAGGAATCTCGACGTCACCCTAATTGATCTAACCCAAATATTGATGGTTTCCGAGGCAGAAATGTTTAAGAACAAATCTAAAACCGAGATGCTTATAGTTTCTGATTCCAAGGTTTCCATGGACATTGGCATTGGTGACATTGGTGACATTGGTGATCTAGAAAATATTTCTCTTCCCAATGGAAAGGGGTCGTCTAAGGTCAAACCATTTGATCGTATGGTTAAGAGAAAGGCTTGTTCTGGGAGCGTTCCTTGTGTTAAACCCAAAGAGTCCATTTGTTTCTACTACCAATTGAAGGGACATTGGTTGTGAAGCTGCCCAAAGTACCTGAAGGATTTAAAAGATAGTAAAGTCAATTCGTATGACTTTACTTTAGGTACATCCATTATCTAATTTCATTACTTTATAAGTTTGTATTTGCAGACTCTTAATACATAATGTGATTATCACATTTTGATGGTATTCCAGGATCTAAAGGGAAGAAGGAAGCTTAAGTGAAGTTAGCTAAATCTGATTGTGGGAAATGGACTTTGTTCACATGGTTTGATGGTCAAAATTAGGAGTTACTACTAAGGAGTTAGGATAACTTAATAGATTTCCATTACTCTTCAGAAATGTCTAGAAATATAGTTTTTCATTTCATGCATTGTAAGGATAAGTTCCAATTTCCCTTTTAGCAATAAAATAAACTTTTGGTTTATGAAGTTGTCTTATTTCCTTGCAATGACATTTATGAAAGTTTTGGTTATGTTTCTAATAAGAGTAATGTTAATAGTGGATATTGATTCTTCTAGAAGGTGCTTATGGCATTGTCATTTTTTGACCAATTGAAAAGGAATCTCATCACCAAGTTTTAATTGGACAGAAACCTGGAGCCATACAATTCGAATTGCATGATGCAAGATAATCCTGTTCATTGGAAAATTATGACTAATTCGTTCTTCACATGTTTATGTTATGCAAGTGAAGGGCTAATGGATCTAGTATATGTTGATATGGACTCTTCAGATCCACCACAAGGGACGGTCAGTTTAATCGTCATGATTTACTGATGCTTCAGTAAATATGTTTTTGTTTATAAGATTAAGTAGAATTCTAATACTTTTGAAAAGTTCAAAGAGTATCAAAACGAATAAAAGAATCTAATAGACAGAAAGACAAAAGATTCTCCAATCTGAAAAGAAATGAGAATGCATTAGTATCATGTTTTATGATCATCTTAGTAATTGTGGAATTGTATCGCAATTAATCCTCCAAGAACATCTTAGTATAATTGTATGACTAAGAAGAGGAATCGAACATTGTTATAAATGGTTCGATCGCAAGATGAGTCATACTTTGTTCACAATCAAGTTTTAGAGCCATGCTCTAGTAACTATGAATCATATCTTGAAACTCATTTCAAAAACTAAGAAGTATAACAACACCTCGTAATATGTGCAGTAATAATGTTTTCTTAATCTAGCACATTTGGAATTGGATTCATGACGTTTTTGTTGATCGAGAAACAAAAGCTAACTGAGACTTATTCTATGAAGTGTTTTCTAGTCAGAAATCTGCACGAACTTTTGAATATTTGTTTTAGCTTGTCAAGGAATTTTTCTTGAGAGAAAAAAACGTATGCCAAGAATTCAATAGGAGTCGTATTTATCTTGAGAGTATCAAGTGTCAACCGAAAATGATCCTTTTAGTTATGATTAGCACGCGACCTGAGTTTGATAACCTGTTGTGTTTATTGACACATTCTAATTTTTGTGCACTTCGAGTTGAGTTGGCAATGCCTATGAGTTCTATGTTTTTCAATTAAAAAGGCTAAGCATGTTGTTCAGTGAAAGTACACTAATCAATATAGGTGAATTGCTAACAACATGGAAGCACTGATGGGCCTCTGAGCTTTCATAAGGCAAGAAATTTAGATTAAGCAAAGTCCAGCCCATGAAGGAGAACTAAATGTGATTTTGGTTTGTCCTAAACCTTGTCTTATGACTGTAGGTTGAAAAGTGAAGTTCTACATGGATGTGAACATATGCACCTTCGAATTTAGGTGACAAAAGGTTTCTCTAATTCATGAAACTGATTATGAGGAAACACTTTTGTTGATAGATTTTAAGGATCTGATAAAGTTCAATACGGATATTTTTTGTATTAATTGCATTCTCAAATTCACAAACGGCATCCCTATTCATATTTTGAATTGTGAGGAATGGCTAGGAATTGTTTAAATTGTAAAGAGATATGTTTATCATGTCTTGAAATGGTTTGAACATATACACTATCCGGATAAAGTGCATAAGCTTAAGAAGCCTAATTAGAGGCTTGAAGAAGCATCGTAAAATAGGAATCTACACTTCCATGAGATAATCAAAGGGTATTGATTTTTAGAACTCCAGTTGATTTCCGAGTATATTTCAAAGCTAGTGGGAGCATAATTGTTATGCTGGTATTACCTGTTGCAAATTGCAAAAGTTCATAAAATGTTTCACTATAATGGACTTAAGAGAGAGGTAACTCATACTTCGTTTCAAGTCTAAAGGTTTATATTCTATAGAACTTAGTCAAAAGCATACTATGTTGAAATATTTCGACATTGGGTATTCTATATATGGAAATATTATAGCAATGAATTGAACAAATATTGGACCCTTGTAATAATGAGTCGAGTCCCATATGATTTGGATATAGGATCGATTACGTATGCTACAATATTCGATTGTTGTATTTTTCAAATTCATTTAGCATTGTGTGAAAAGGATTATAATAACATGTGACTGAAGTTGTCAAACAAATATCAAGAACGTTTTAAGGTTTTACCGAAGAATTGGTTGCTTGTAGATAGTTTGAAGTATGATATTGTTTAAAAAGGACCGTAGTGGCATGTTTTGATTCTTGGTCAAAATTGATGGTCATATGGGAATATGGAAATATTTCCATAATGGGAGATTTTTTTCAAAATCTACATGTGATTTGGAAACTTTAATGCGAATAAGTGTTCAAGGATTGTACCTTGAATTTGAGACTTTATAACCAAGGAATTATTCTGAGTAACAAGTTCTAGCGGAACAGTCTGTAATGTCGAAGGCTCGGTCTCTATGACTTAAGAACGTTGACATCACAGAAATACAATGCATGTAAAGATGAAATTCCACTGCATCTTAGATAGTGATAAGAATTTGGAATTTGGAATCTTGAATTAAGCATCGTTGGAGTAATATCCAATCGATATGTTCACAAAGGAAGGACCATCGAGAGGCATAGTATGGATGTTCATGATATTGCATGACTGATGTTCTAATTCAAGTGGTTAGTTGATTACTCGAAACATTATACAATGAATAAATTCATAATTTTTCTGGTGATTAAATAATATGGATTTATTTATGATCAATA
Organism: Lactuca virosa; assembly: GCF_052849685.1. Classification (NCBI taxonomy): domain Eukaryota; kingdom Viridiplantae; phylum Streptophyta; class Magnoliopsida; order Asterales; family Asteraceae; genus Lactuca; species Lactuca virosa. The sequence goes on along the minus strand of NC_136427.1, from coordinate 162,097,764 downwards.
GGTATGATACCATAGTTAATTAATTTATTATTGTGTTTCACTTTGAATGTTTTACTTCCCTAAGTAATTTTGATATTATTCAAAATTTCACAGTTGTTCATACTTTTGGAAGTAAGTAGTGAATTAAGACTGACATGAATTGATTGTAGATTGTCGATTGAGGTTAAGACAATGCAATTAGAATTGCTAAAATATTCACGAGTACTTTGAAAATAGAGATTTTAAGTATTGGATAAACCCATGCTTAGAGATTACTTCATGGATTCAATCACAAGTAATTATAAGACGATAATATCTTCTGTTCTTAAAGCATAGATATATAGTTCATAGTTTACAGATCAGTTGTGTATTGGTTTGCTCAAATGCATCTCGTAAATGGATGTCATAAAGGGTCATTCCATGTGTAATTTCATATGTAAATTGTATGACCATATAGTCAATGTAATTCGATCCTTTTCCTAAATAATGAAAAGCGATATCTATGGGCCCCTCGGTGAATTGAGTTGATCTATGAAAACCAGGCGCTTGGTCCGGACTAAATTGATGTGTTCGATTTTGTAGTATGAAATTCGATCAAAAATTTAGGAAATCGGGAAACAAACTAAATGAACATGAGGTTGATCATTTAATCCATGACTCAATTCATACGATATATTGAAGAACGAAATAATAGCTTATCACTTATCTACACTACAAGAAAAACACGATTTTGCTAGTGAAGGTTAGTATGGAACGTATTTTCGTTGTTAATCTGCAATGGATCGTGCTATGAAATGTCGTTCCATAGCAATGTTGCTACCACATTGTCTACGGATTTTATTTCTGGTAGCGAGAGTGGGAGTTGCTAGGGAAAATGCTACCGACTCCATATCCGTTGGTATTATGCTACCGATAGTGCTATGGAACAAAAATTCGTAGCAATTTTCCAACGACATTTGTTACCAAATCACTTTCTGTTGTACTGGTGCTATGGAATTCGTCATCGTGGTTACTATGCGACGGAGTTTGTGACGGAAACCAATTCCATAGTTGAATTGCTACGGAGGTACCATTCGTAGGTATTTGCTATTGAATTCTGCTATGGAATATGATTTCGTTTGCTTGTTTTGCTATGGAACAAAACGCGTAGCTAATTTGTGACGGCATTTGTTGGGATGTTGTATGCTTAATTAATTTTGTTATACTATGGATGAATTATTATTATGATCATTGGAATTTGTAAGATATGGTTTGAATGAAATGTTTTTGAATTGGTGATATGTGGCATAAACTAATGGCTAAAAAATGTAAAAATAAATTATAAAGTAGATATTGCTGGCAAGAAGACTCGAACTTAAGTTTATGCTAGAAAAGGGCGCGATTAAGCCAGTTGTGCTAATCAAGTTGTGTATAATTTCTTGAAAACATAGTATATAATGAATAATTAACAACGAATTCATTACAAAGTTATTTTTAATTACATTAACCGGACATGTTAAAGTATATAATCTATGTAGATTATTTTCCTTAATAACGAATTCATTACAAACTAATTTTTAATTACATTAAGTATACTTCATCACAAAAACAACATGGGTTTTACAAATACTTCATCCTACTCAAACAACATAGCAAGCAAAAATGACTAAAATGCCCTTTTAACAGAATGATGTAAACACAAAAAACATCCCGGGGCGAAGCCCGAGCTTTCTTCCTAGTTTACATTTATTTATTGATATTAAACCAAATTACAAATTAACTTCATCACAAAAAACATTAAACACAAAAACATCTAGTCATTATCTTCTTCATCCTCTTCTTCTTCATCCTCTTCTTCTTCATTGCTCGATGTACTATACTCATAACTACCCTCGCTGTCAGGAATACCATCATTGTCGTCCTCATGAATTTCACCTTCTTCATCAATATTATTTTCATTATCTGAACCGTTGCTTGACATTTTCTGATCATCATCATGATTGTCTGTATCGGCTGGACTTGGTATAATGATTTCATTTGATTCAACTTCATCTTCTTGGAACGCAACGTCTTTCTGGGGATGATTTTCATCGGTCCAACCACGAGGTTTAACTTTAAATTCAGCCCACCAGTCTGAGTTGTTTGTTTTTGAACTTGGGTAGGGAATGTAACACACTTGAGTGGCTTGCATGGCTAAAACAAATGGCTCGAACTTGTTGTATTTTCTTTTGATGTTTATCTCGACCAAGTTATATTGTTTGTGAACCTTAACTCCTATGTTAGGTGTTGGATCGTAACAATGACATTTAAACAAAACCGTGGTTTTAATTGGGTAACCAGGGTACTCGACTTCTAAAATTTCCTCTACCTTACCATAATAATCACCTCCTTGGCTACTAACACACAATCCGCTATTGGTTGTTGATTTTTTCAGACTATGAGCTTCTGTGTGAAACTTGTAACCATTGACAAAGTATACACTATATAATTTCACTTTTTTGAATGGCATTTTGGATAGGTCAAATATAGACTTGTTGTTTATCGGGATCTTACGTGCCTATATGAATAATGGTAAAACACTTAATTAGAGTTAATTATAACAATAACAAAAAATAATAAATTTTAAAAAATACAAAAATAACACCCACATAGTTTTGAAACCATAATGCAAAGTTCGTCTCAACTTCAGCTGCAAGGACCTGTTCACCCATATCCCCCATAACTTCATTCAAATGTTCTTCAAATATTCCGTATCACCATTTCAATAACATTGTAAAGTAACTATGAATGTAATAAACAAAATCATGCATGTAAATGTTATTCGATCATAGCAATTACACAACAAATGATTATTACAATTAAAAGTGATGCATATGTTACGTACGAAACCTGATGTAATGCTTGATCTTATCTTCGTTAAGGAGTATGTAAGTTTGGGCAGCATGCACTTCCTCATCAGACATCATTATATTCGTGAATCTTCCATAATGACGCCCAGGATATGAAAATATATCTAACATGTCGTTGTTAGCATCCGCTTGCTCATCTCCTCCTCCATCATCATTTCGAGGCAACTTTCTATTACGTGTGGGGACACCAGTCTCGAAATAATGAGAGCAAAATATTGATGCTTCACGTAGCAAGTACACGTTAACAACAGACCCTTCCACTCTACCTTTATTTTTCACATCTTTTTTCAACTGATTTAGATACTTATAGTGAAGATTGTTTAAATTAGCTTACAAAAATAGTAACATACATTACGATGTACCATACAAACCTTTCAAATGGATACATCCACCGATATTGGACAGGACCGGCTATCTTCACTTCGTATGGCAAATGTACTGGTAAATGTTCCATGGAGTTAAAAATACCAGGGACAAAGATGGTCTCTAATTTACATAATATTATTGGGATCTCGGTCTCAATCCTTTCCATGTCTTTTGTTGTGATTGATGTTGCTATTAATGTTGTGAAGAAAATACTCAACTCTGTTAATGCTTCCCACACTTGTTGTGGCAACATCTCACGAAATGCAATTGGCATCAATCTTTGCATAAAAACATGACAATCGTGGCTTTTCATTCCGAACAGTCTACACCCTGTTAAATCAACACACCTCCCCAAATTAGAAACATAACCATTGGGGAAATGCTATTTCTCCACCGATTGGCATATAGATTTCTTTTGATTCTTGTCCAGAGTGTAATATGCTCTTTCATTATCTTCGACTCCTTTTCTCTTCCTACAATAGAGCTTTAGATCTCTTCTGGCTGCTACATTGTCCTTCGTTTTCCCCTTGACATCCATTACAGCGTAAAAAAAAGTTTTCAAATACATTTTTAACAATATGCATAACATCAAAATTATGTCTAATGATTCCAATATGGTAAATCGTAAAATATGCTTTTTCTTTTTCCAACCATGATCGCCACATCTTTTGTTTACATCATCAGCATTTAGTCCAGTCACTTTTACCAAACCTAATTGTCCAATCTCCCTTAAACCTAATTGTTCAATCTCCCTTAAAGTTTGTTCATCATTCTTACTTGTAGTAGGACCTTCTATCACTTGACGATTCTTTCTGAACTTATTTTTATCCTTTCTATATGGTTGATTTACCTGTAGAAATATTCTATGGCAGTCAAACCATGACATCTTATTACCATTCTCTAGTCTGAATGCTTGTGTATGTTTCCCACAGTGTGGACATGCTAGCTTACCTGTTGTAGACCATCCGGACAACAATGCATATGCTGGAAAATCGCTTATTGTCCACATCAAAGCTGCTCTTAGATGGAAATTTTGTTTTAAAGATATATCATATGTTACTACGCCTTCTTCCCATAATTTCTCCAACTATGCAACAATTGGTTGCGAAAATACATCTAATTTATGCTAAGGGTTTGACGGTCCTGGTACAAGTGCGGTCAAAAACATGTTAGGCTCTTTCATGCACATAGAAGGTGGCAAATTATAAGGTGTTATAATAATAGGCCAAGATGAATATTGTTTTCCAAATGCTCCATGTGGTGCAAACCCATCTGTACTTAGGCCTAATCTTACGTTACGTACTTCTGCTGCAAATGAAGGATGACTTTTGTCAAAGTGCTTCCATGCTTCTGAATCGGATGGATGACACATTACTCCAGCATCATGTCCATGATTCTCGGAGTGCCATCGCATGGAAGCGGCTGTGGCTTGTGAAGCATACAGTCTCTTCAACCTTGGAGTCAAAGGAAAGTAATGCATTTTCTTGAAGGATACGCGAGAACATCTGGCCAAATTTTTTGACCGTTTGTACCTATCTGCATTGCAGAATTTGCACCGATAAAGATCTTTGTCTTGCCTCCAATATATCATACATCCAGATCTACAGCAGTCAATCATTTCCACAGGAAAACCTAGTGCTTGTATTAACTTTTTGCTCTCGTATAAACTACCTACCATATTATTCTCCTCCGGTAACACATCATTTATCAACTGGCAGATAGCATCATAACTTTGCTCAGGTATGCGATACTCTGATTTTATATTCAATAGTCTAGCTACAGCAGATAGCTGTGTCACTTTTTTACATCCAGGCCACAATTCTTTATCGGCTGCATCTAGCATATCAAAGAATTTTTTATCTAGTGCATTTGGCTCCTCTTCAGGATCACTATTATTTAAAACAGGAGTCATTGCATCTATGACCATATCTCTATAAGAACATGCACCTTCACTAAAATTTGTGTTTGAATCATCCACCCCTAAAAACGTCATCATCAATTGATTTTTCCCTATGTTGATCCCAACACCAATATTCCTCAACAAAACCAAACTTGTACAAATGAGTCTTAACAGTATCAACTTCTGTATATGGTATTTTACGACATTTTATGCATGGACATTTGATTTTATTTTCGTCCATGAACCTATGTTGACTGGTAGCAAAATCTATAAATATTTTCACTCCTTGTACGAAAACATGCGATATACCACTACCACTATCTTTTCTTTCATACATCCACTTTCTACTTGGATTGTTCATTGTCTTAAATCTGTAAAGTATAAATGTAAATAACACAATATTAATTGTATGTTCATTAATGTTGATTTGAATTCATATATGACATTTGAATTAAATATATAGTTACCATACAAACATCACAAAGGTACCTTCACAACGACTCATTTCACAAAGCTAATGACCGAATGATGAACAAATCTTCAAAGTTTTCTAATTTGAATGGTTGAACAACTTTTGTAATTGGATAATGGCTTAGAATATTAGTAGAAGGCTTTAATTGAGATCGAAACTTGCAGAACACATATTCAAACAAAGTGTGTATCGATTAGGAAACCTTCGACAACCCTTGATTTCAATGTGTTGGATGGATATTAGGTCATATTATTCAATAATATGTTAAAACCCATGTAGTATACGGGTAATTATAAATTTAAATAACATTCATAATAAATATAAAAATATAGATATACTTAAAATATAAATTCTATATATATAGCATTTTTATTAATAACGACTTGATTAAACAAATTTTTTTATTTCCATAACAAAAATGCCGCCTTCACTTTATAAATTGCAGATAGACCAAAGTGCCCTTGAAATCTAACCAAATTGGTCACAATGAACTTTTGGTTAGTAAAATCGAAAAGACAAAAATAACATACATATCAAAAGTAACATATATATACATACATATCAAAAGTAACACCAAAATACACATACAATATGCATCACTAATTGTATGAATCAAACAACTATCATATATACAATTACTCAAAACTAATGTGAAACATCATAGGAAACTTTACAAAACATGCATCCCACAAACAAATTTCACAATTCAACAACCAACTGTATTGATTCATAAAAGCTATTCCATAACTGCTCACAGAAGGATGCTTTGCACAACTTCTATGTAAGCCATGGAATTTTATCTGCTTTGACTGCCTTACCAAGTGGTTTTGAACCTTGTTACAGGTATGCCTTAGATTCCAACTCCTTCTACTATTAACATAGGCATTATTTAACATGATCAGAGCTTCTTCCTTCCTTTCAATGCCTTCGGCCATCAACATCATTCCCAAGACGAAGAACGCATCCAACTGCCCCTGATTGGCTATTTCTATATGTCAACCATGGACACGATAAGCCATTACCATGTGGACCAATGGCCCATATGTCATCCATGGACAACATAAGCCATTACCATGTGGACCAATGGCCCATATGTCATCCATGGACACCATAAGCCATTACCATGTGGACCAATGGCCCATATGTCATCCATGGACACCATAAGCCATTACCATGTGGACCAATGGCCCATATGTCATCTATGGACACCATAAGCCACTAACATGTGGACCAATGGCCCATATGTCATCCATGGACACCATAAGCCACTACCATGTTGACCAATGGCCCATATGTCAACCATGGAAACCATAAGCCATTACCATGTGGACTAATGGCCCATATGTCATCCATGGACACCATAAGCCATTACCATGTGGACCAATGGCCCATATGTCATCCATGGACACCATAAGCCACTACCATGTTGACCAATGGCCCATATGTCATCCATGGACACCATAAGCCACTACCATGTGGACCAATGGCCCATATGTCATCCATGGACACCATAAGCCATTACCATGTGGACCAATGGCCCATATGTCATCCATGGACACCATAAGCCACTACCATGTGGACCAATGGCCCATATGTCATACATGCACACCATAAGCGCACTACCATGTCGATCAATGGCCCATATGTCATCCATGGACACCATAAGCCACTACCATGTTGACCAATGGACTATATGTCATCAATGGACACCATAAACCACTACCATGTTGACCAATGGCCCATATGTCATCCTTGGACACCATAAGCCACTACCATGTGGACCAATGGCCCATATGTCATCCATATGTCATCCATGGACACCATAAGCCATTACCATGTGGACCAATGGCCCATATGTCATCCATGGACACCATAAGCCATTACCATGTGGACCAATGGCCTATATGTCATCCATGGACACCATAAGCCCATACCATGTGGACCAATGGCCAATATGTCGTCCATGGACACCATAAGCCACTACCATGTGGACCAATGGCCCATATGTCATCCATATGTCATCTTGGACACCATAAGCCATTACCATGTGGACCAATGGCCCATATGTCATCCATGGACACCATAAGCCACTACCATGTTGACCAATGGCCCATATGTCATCCATTTGTCAACCATGGACACCATATGCCATTACCATGTAGACCAATGGCCCATATGTCATCCATGGACACCATAAGCCACTACCATGTTGACCAATGGCCCATATGTCATCCATATGTCAACCATGGACACCATAAGCCATTACCATGTGGACCAATGGCCCATATGTCCATGGACACCATAAGCCATTACCATGTGGACCAATGGCCCATATGTCATCCTTGGACACCATAAGCCACTACCATGTTGACCAATGGCCCATATGTCATCCATTTGTCAACCATGGACACCATAAGCCATTACCATGTGGACCAATGGCCCATATGTCATCCATATGTCATCCATGGACACCATAAGCGACTACCATGTTCACCAATGGCCCATATGTCATCCATTTGTCAACCATGGACACCATAAGCCATTACTATGTGGACCAATGGCCCATATGTCATCCATGGACACCATAAGCCACTACCATGTTGACCAATCGCCCATATGTCATCCATATGTCAACCATGGACACCATAAGCCATTACCATGTGGACCAATGGACCATATGTCAATGGACACCATAAGCCATTACCATGTGGACCAATGGCCCATATGTCATCCTTGGACACCATAAGCCACTACCATGTTGACCAATGGCCCATATGTCATACATTTGTCATCCATGGACACCATAAGCCATTACCATGTGGACCAATGGCCCATATGTCCATGGACACCATAAGTCATTACCATGTGGACCAATGGCCCATATGTCATCCATGGACACCATAAGACACTACCATGTTGACCAATGGCCCATATGTCATCCATATGTCAACCATGGACACCATAAGCCATTACCATGTGGACCAATGGCCCATATGGCATCCATGGACACCATAAGCCACTACCATGTTGACTAATGGCCCATATGTCATCCATGGACACCATAAGCCGTTACCATGTGGACCAATGGCCCATATGTCATCCATGGACACCATAAGCCACTACCATGTTGACCAATGGCCCATATGTCATCCATTTGTCAACCATAGACAGCATAAGCCATTACCATGTGGACCAATGGCCCATATGTCATCCATGGACACCATAAGCGCACTACCATGTCGACCAATTGCCCATATGTCATCCATGGACACCATAAGCCACTACCATATATATTGACATGACCCGTACGTCTTTTGTATGTAAATTTCGGTTTAAACAAAAAAGCATAAAGATGTATAGTTTATTAATGTTTAGTCCTCGTATATAATTTTAAGTTAAAATTATACTATGAACACATCGTTAGTCTATGTTCTTTCTTGACGTTATTTATATGTATATACCCTATCTATCAATCTGTAACTACTTTAAAAAAATTGAATTACTAAATATTTAGCGATAATTAGCACAGTTCGAATTATTTATTAGCGGAGGTTCAAAGTATCTCACAATTCGTTTCCCTCCAACCTACACACGGTTATGCTGCATATTAGGGTAATTAAGTTTACCGATTAGAAATAGGGTTTACATTTTCTGCAATCATCATCTCCGGCGGCTTATTGATCGAAATCTTTGTTCGTTATACGTTTGTGCACTGACTTTGGCGATATAGGTTGTCACACATCTAAAATTTATATTTTTTTAATTTAGTGTTGTCGTGATGATCGATCGTTTTTTGTTCTGTGATCATCTTCATGTAAATTGGTTTTGATTGTATTCAATAGTTTGCATGCAAAGTAATGCCTTCATATATAATTTATTTTTATTGTTTGTGTCAGAAAGATGTCGACCTCGAAAGCAAAAGGAGCATCCGGTGTGAAGCCAACTAAATTCATTGCACCACAAGTTATGAAACGCAACAGGATTTCTGCTGCAAAATTCGTAAACAGACAGTTACAAGATGAAGAAATCGACTTCCCAATACCAACAACCACATCCAAATCGATTGAGAAGTAGTCGTCAGAGTTCACCTTCTTCTGGGTTTCTAGATCAGTTAGCACATGTTCGTATCAAATTTCTTGCAAGTATTACTTCTACTTTGCGTTTTTTTTTGCTCAATTGAATTATTTTCTCTATTGAAATTCTTTTTCATATGTTTTGCGTGCTGTTATACAGGTTGTATTTTTTTGCTGCCCTATTTTGCATTTTTCATGTACTTCATGTTTCTATTGCTCGATTGGAATACATCTAATTACACGGGTTCATTGAAGGTACTACTTTCATATATACCTTGTGGAACATTGATATGCATACAACCTGTTTGTTTAAATGCCTAAGCGAGGGTACAGTGGCCATGACATCTTTATTAGTATTGTTATGATTTATCTGTATTAATATTTTTATGATTTATCTGTATTAATGTATTACATCTTTCATGTCATGTTTGTGTTAGTGTGTGTAGAAAAAGGGAGTGATGGAATGAGTCAATTATTTAACTTTCTTTAGACATGAATGTTAATGAGATAATTATGGAGTTTATATATTTATTTTTCTTAATGCAGGTGCTTGCTGCTTTTTTTTAGTTTCAAATGTTGGTGGAGTCAACAATTTACAATACTATTGAAAGGGTCAATGGTATTGTATATTAGCATGTAGGGATATCATTCTTAATTGGTTTCATTGGAGATGTTTGGATATTTTTTTGCTCATGTGGTTTCATCAAAATTTGTTGGTTTTGATTGGATCGTATATTAAATTTGTTTGTTGTTCTATGCAGGTAATTGCTTTATTGGTTTGATGCTTTTTTGGTGAAGCCCCAAAAGTTAATGTCGTTTTGCTATATGTCCCCAACATGGAGTAGGTTTGGTTGCTGTTAAATTTAGAAGTGTCAATTGATTTTTAGGTGGTTGCTATTAGTTTGATTTCGTTTACATTCCTGCTACATGCTAATTGTATTTTATTTGTATTTGGCTCATTTGTAAAGGTGATTCCGATCATTAACGGTACAATGGAACTATGTTATATTTCTGAAAAAAAATGATGAATTAGAAGAATTGAGAGAGTTTCCAAGTAAACAAAAAGAGGAAAACGAATAACTTATGGAAATAATGAAAGCCAAAGATCAACAACACAACACAAAACGCAAGCAGCTTGAATGACAACTACAATCGGCAAAGAAAATTGTTAAGGCTTTTAAAGAACTGCAAAAATAGCAGATAATAGAGTGTTGATTTGTTTATCGCAAAGTATTAATTTTAGATTAACCGCTTTTCATTTTCCAAGTAATACATATTTATTGTTTTATTTTATGATATAAATGTTATTTGATTTTTTTTTATTTTTGTATATATATATATATATATATATATATATATATATATATATATATATATATATATATATATATATATATATTATTACAAAATAATCAGGATTTAATTTGTAAATTAATTATCCATTCGTAGCTATCCAGCTTTGCAACGAAAATATATCGACGTTATTTTCTACGGAATATAAACCATGGATTTTGTTAGAGATTAATTACAACGAGTTTAGCTAGAGATTTAACACTACGGATTTTGCTAGGGATTCATCACAACGTATTTAGCTATGGATTCATCACAACGTATTTAGCTAGGGATTCATCACCACGGATTTAGCTAGGGATTCATCACCACAGATTTTGTTAGGGATTCATCACCACGGATTTTGCTAGGGATTAACTACAACGGAATTTGTGACGGAAGAACTACCACGGAATTTGTGATGGAAACCTACTACGGAATACACGACGGAATACCATATACCACGGATTTCATTCCGTTAACACAATTGCTACGGAATTATCGTTTCCGTTGTAAACCCCTCGCTACGACGTTTTTAGGGACCGAAATAGTTCGTTGCAAATTCCGTCACTATTCGTCTTTTGCAACGGAATTTCAGCTTTTCGCAACGGATTCCTTCCGTAGCAAAATCGCGTTTTTCTTGTAGTGTTAGATCCAACGATTGATTTGAATCAAAGTTCGGCAATGGATTTGGAAAGCACTCTTTGCGGTTTAATTCAAGGTTTATACTTGCAATTGTAGTTACAAACTTATCCAAGTGGGAGACTAATGGATTAAGGTGTCTAAGCCAATAACTAATTGTTATATTCTTTAATTAGAAGCAAAGTCCTGTTTAGGTTGCCCTCAAAACTAACATTTGGATAGAATGATTTTTGGATGAAGAGGCCGGTTTTTTAATTTATTATATGATTAATAAATTAATTAGAAATTAAAATAAATGATTTATTAATATATTTTATGATTAATATATTAATTGGAAATAGTAATAATTAATTTGGATTTAATCAGAAGTTAATTGGAATTAATATCAGGATTAACAGGATTAATTAAAAGTGCAAGGACTGAAGCTGTAATTGTTCAATAGTTGAATAAGAAGGTATTCCAAAACCTTCCAACCCCTTAAACGAAATTAAGGAGGGTTTTTATGGTTTTTGGAATATTCCTTATGGATGATTAGGAAACTAGATAATTCTGGATTTGAAATAATATTATTTTATTTCAAATTAGGGTTTGTAAGGTTTTCCTAGCAGCTATAAATAGGGTCCTTTAGCATCATATTTTCACACACAATATACACTCTCTGAAGATCTAAAATTCTCCTCTAGCCTCCTCTCTCCTCAAGTCTTCTTGCTACTAGGGTTTTTGGTACAAGCCATTAGAGGCATCTATTCCTTTGGTGCTAGCTTTCCAAGTTCTTGAAGAAGGAATATGCTTTGATTATTTGCTACAATAAGAAAAAGGTATGTAACCCTAGATCTATATGAATTTTGATTTCTATAGCCTTCCGTTAGGGTTTCTTGATGTTCGTAGATTATTGCTATCAATAGAGAAAACATAGATCCTTTCTAGGTTGCATGTGAACTTAAGCGTTTAAGTGTTTTTCCGCCACATGAAATTTTTTTATAATATAGAAAACAAATCAGACTACATATGTGATATATGTTCTGGATAAGATGACATATTGTACAGCACCAACCACCTAATGATATCGAACACGGTTCACAAAAAGTTGACTGTCACTTAATGGTAAAGCAACGCAAGTTAGGAGCGAAATGGTGACCGGCTTGGCCTCAGCAAGACCAATATGCTGTAAAATATCTAAGATGTATTTTTCATAAAGAGAAAAAGGTCAGTGCAACTAAACGCAACCTCAACACCAAGAAAGTTTGAAAGTGCTCCCATTTCCTAAACAAAAAAATTCTGACTAAGATTTTTAACGATCTAATCAATAGTCATAGGGTTGTTTCCCGTGAGGACAATATCGTCAACATAAACCAACATATAGGCATGTGTACCCTTGGTTCACAGTATAAATAGAGATGAATCTGTGTGAGAACCTTTGAAGCCAAGAAAACGAAGTGCTTGAGAAAGACACTGGAACCAAGCACAAGTGGCTTGTTTTAACCCAAACAAGGATTTATTGAGCAAACAGACATTGTTCGGTTTTTGTGGGTCAACAAAAATAGGAGGTTGACACATGTTGACAGCCTTATTAAGATCCCCATAAAGAAACACATCCTTGACATCTAGTTGCCAGAGAGTCCATTGTTGTGATACGACAATGGAGAGAAAGACTCGGGCGGTAGTAAACTAGACAACCAGGTTAAAAGTTATTGAAAGATCTTTATGCCTAAGAGTCATTATAGAATGATATTGCTAGATAATAAATGATCCCAAAGGGTCACGCAAACAACAACTTGATGTCAATATATTATTTATAAGAATTTGATTCTTGATAATAAATATATATCTTGTAATTAATTGAAAATTATTTATTTCATGGAAATATTAATTTTCAATGTTGAGTATCATAACATATCATAAGGTATGATTTATTATGACATGTACATCTTTTTGGACAAGAAAGATGTTTGTCTTTTAGCTAATTGGATAAGGGTTTATAAGTTATTAAAGCATGATAGATTTTTTTATAAAAATCTCTTCATTTTTATATTCTAAAATCGTAAGTACATAATTAGGGTACAAATGAAGGGCTTTTGATTATTATATTAAGGCATGAATGCTTGGAAGGTGTATCTTGACATAATGATGAAGCATGGGACTTAAAGTGCTAAGACTCGTGGGACAAATGCTTAAACTATCGTATAACATCCCAAAAATCAAGACCAAAAATTTCATTTTAATTCATTAATAAAACCATAAGTTATCAAAACATTTCATCAAAAGATCGTCATCAGAGTTCCATATCAAAAATCAGAGTAAAACATCCCAAGCTAAACATCATGGTGTGTGCGATGCAGTCATCCCGAGCACTTCTATCCGCTACCGGAAGAACCTGAAACCAAAACTAAAAATCGTAAGCACGAAGCTTAGTGAGTTCCTCAACCTACCACATACCATACACATAACCACATACTGCCCCCCCCCCCCGCGCTACATCGAGACTTTCCCGGCATCGGACTCGCTCCAGCATCGGGCCCCGCCTGGCATTGAGTCTCACTTGGTATACAGATTTGTTTCTCTTAGGCCTCGCCTGTCTCCGGGCCCCGGCCGCTATACATATACAATCACATAAACATACTAGCACATAAAGAAAACATACACTACTGAATTCTTGTTCTAAGGCCTCACCTATCTTGGGCCCCGCCCCTGTCCTGCTACTGAAGAGTCATGGAACCCCGTCCACACTCCTGCTAACGGTGAGATACAGGCCCCCGACCACACTCACCTCTCTCCTATCCTGGGCCCCACCCCTGCTCTACTAATAATGAGATACGGAACCCCGTCCGTACTCAGCTAGTGGTGAGATACGGGACCTCTCCCAGACTCACCTCCCTACCAGGCACATACATGTATCACAAAGACAACAAGTATATTCTACTATGTGACACATAACATTCCTCGGGCTTACCCCGACATCGAACCCTAGTCCGGAAACATACTACCGACACATGCAAGAATCACAAAGACCTCTAGCATACTAACATACCTCGGGCCTCGCCCGACATCGGATAATAATCTGGAACATATATCATAAATATGCCTAGGGATAACCCCCGGGTCTTCCTACTATACACAAACATAATGGGCTGGCATTGTGGCCGTAGACCCATGCACACAGTGAGGAGACTCACCTCGCACTGCTGAAATCCCACTGATAAACCTCGGGCTGCTAACTAGCAATTCCCCGAACTGTTGCTCTTTCGGCTCCTCGAGCTATCCGTACCAAAATAACACCTAGCCCAAAAACCAATAATCCTCCTTAGGGTAAAATGACCATTTTACCCCTAGTCCAACTTGGTCTATATCTAAGGCCCAATACCATAATATAAAAAGCCCAACACTAGGTAGGCTTCCCAAGCCCACTAGTGGCCCACTAATGGCCCAATTTGCTAAATTGGGCCCAATCCCTCTAATGGGCCTTACCCTAAGCCCAAACATATTCTTGGCCCAAAACATCTGACTTCTGATGGCACACTAAGGCCCAAAGACCCAAAGTCCACTGCTTGGCCCAACCCGAGGCCCAAAACACACCAAGCCTATAACTGATGAGTATGCGGGCCGTAATCTTCTATACGCTAAGTGTACTGGCTGAATGGGGTGTACGCTATGCGTACCTGCATGTATGCCCAGCGTACTCCTCTGTTAAGTCGCTTTTCCCATTAATTGCTTAATACTCTAATCCAGAAGCTACAATCACAGATCCAAGTCCTTTTCAACGTCTTAATCCATAATGTACCTTACTTGGTGGCTTGCAACCCAAGAAATGAGCCCAAACTTGAAATGTGACAACATACTTCCATGGAAATGGCTACATCTCATGCATAAACCCCTTAAGACATTCAAGATGGCAACTTTCTGTCTTAGGGACTCATTTAGCACAAAGAATGGCAACTCTAAGCCTAGGAGTCGGATTTGAACCATAAAGCTCTAATCTTGGGACCAAAAGACTCCAAAACCATACAACACTAGATCTAAGCATACTTGAGGAAAGTTCAAGGCTTTATACCTCAAGGTGATCTGATATGGAACCACAAACTTGGATCTACTGCTTCTCCTTTTGATCCACCACCTTGTTATGCTCTTCACTTGCTTGGAAAATGGCTTCACACCTCCAAAATGCTCTCTAATGACCTCCAAAGCTCCAAGGACACTCAAAAGTGGTTTAGGGTTTCGTGGTGGCTGTCTAAAGATGAGAGGGAGGCTGATATCTAGGGCATAATGTTCTTTATATAGTGACATACCCTAAAAATTAGGGTTTAGTGACTCTGAGCTCCGTACCCGCGACCATTCTCATTTATACGCTAGGCGTAACCCAGCTTACGCTAGGCGTACCCAGCCGGACATGTGCATGCATCCCTTGCATTCATGGGACTTACTTGCCAAACATTTCCATTAGGGACCACTTATGCCAATAACTTCAAAGTGATATAACTTCTTTGTTCTAAGTCCGTTTCCGACGAACTTTATATCCACAAAAAGGTGGCGGGAAACCCTACGCTCTTAGTCACGCCCCCAAGCCTAAAACCTTACGAATAAACCCGAAACCCATAAAAAACCGAATCGCCCCTACCCTTTGGCCTTCGAGACTACAACCGAGTACTTTCAGAACTGGGTGTTACAACTCTACCCCACTTAAACTAGACTTCGTCCTCGAAGTCTTCTGCGGATACTTATCTTGGGTACTTCTCATGGGTCACAATAGCCACTCCAAGCTAGCCTGGATGCTCATAACCATTCTTATACAACGCTTAACCTTGTCTGCTCAGTCCGATTCCCCGAAAGGACCGCTACACTTGACCTCCTGAGGTCCCACCATTACCCTACGCAATAGATGGCCTTCCCAAGGCAACTGTACATAAGCGACAACCTTTCCTGTCTCTGCGAAGGATAGATCCTTCGCTATAACTAATCTCTAGCCACTCCCAATGCTGGCCTCTGAGCTGTTACCCACTGAATGCTTCCACTTACTATGTCCAGATGTTGAACACTCAATTCAGCGTGAAAATCAGATAATCCTTCAAGTAGAAGATTCATCCATGCAACGGTTAGACTCATACGAGAGCTGCACAACAGTGTCAAACCCTTTACTCTAAGATTATTTAATCCAACTGTGAGTGACTTAGCACCTCTCGGTCAACTAGCTGCTCCACTCTAGAATTTTCTTACCACTACCTATCTAAAGATCCTGTTGTCTCTTATCCACTTTCCGGATGAACCAGGACCACCCTGGTCCCAACTGGTCTGCCATCATTTGGGTTATCGGACTCCCACCGGTTACTGAACCCAAGCTCAATCTCTCAGTCGCTCCCAGCAACTTCCGAAGAAACTTCGGCTATCTAAACCTGCTCTATCTACCTTGCCACTCTGGCTCTATAAGTCCTGGGATCCTCGATCCCCTACCTTGACCCTACGTTCTCTACCAGGTCCCACCTGCGCTGCTATGAGTACACGGGCCTCGCCCACGAGTCCTACCCAAGCTATATCTCGGTGCGGCCTCTCCCACAGGTCTCACCTTTCTAGGGCTAGGCAGGCCCACCCCACCCCTCTTCCAATCTCAACTTGCTATCCTATCATTACTCTTATCGTGCTGACTAGGAGATACGAGCCTCGCCCACACCCCGCTAACTAGGAGATACGGGCCCTCGCCCACACTACGCTAAATAGGCTGCTAATGAATGCTACGGCTATCCCGTAGACTTACAACCCTTTTATCACTGTCTGACTGCTGGTGGATGCTACGGCCATCCAGTAGTCTTACATCCTGGCTAAACCCGCATCGTGCCAGAAATTCTCCGACCTGGTTTCCCAAACCAACTATCTACTGTCGTGAATACACGAACCCTACGTCGGGAAGTTTCCCAAACTTCTAATTCCTGTACTACTCTATCCAAATGGTCAATCGGGCTGCTTCCCTACCCAACAGGATGCAAACTTATCCCGGCTCGCACTTACTTCTGCTCCTGAATACTTGGATGGTTCTCCCCCACTTCGATTCAACTAACTCCTTGCAGTTCACAGCCTTGGAAAGGATTCCCCATCCTTCTTATCGTCCAACGATCGATCCGCTCACAATCTGACGTTCACCACTGCTAGTGATCTAACTGACCAGTACCAATCAATACCTCTCTTGAAAACTACCGACACATATCCCGAGTTCTAGTCACGCTTGCTACAGTTACCGCATCCTGAGAACCTGCTCTAAAAGGAGACGTCGTCGAACCACTACTCTAAATCCATGGTATGCAGATGGCATATAACTCAGTCATAAGCAGGAAACATAATTCTAAGGTACACTTACTAATATCGATGCAGTACAATAACAATAAAATTATTACAGAAAGGAGAATTTAACTTACATATCAGCGATCTATTGCGGTTCGATCTTGACTTCCTGCGGAACCATAGGCGTTGGAACCTAAACTCTCTCTGCCTCCAAAATAGGACAACAGGACTTGAAATGACCTAGATGGTGACAATGAAAACATATCTGGTCCTTCTTACAATCCCGATGCACATGCCCTCTATCCCCACACTTGAAACACCTAAACTTGTGACAAGCAAACCCATGTGTTCCCCTATACTTGCCACACACCTCAAGATCTCCCTGACTTCCAACACCCAAGTCAGCTGAGTCGGACCCTCCACCTTCTTTCAATCGCCCTGATGTTGGTGTCCGCTTCCTTTTTCCAAGTCGCACTTCCATACTCACATTTCCATCAGCTGCACTTGCAGCACGTGAGAGTGCGGCTCGCTCCTCTAATTTAACAGTCAATATGTCAGTGATACGACCAATAATACCAGGCAATCCCTCGCGAAGGGCTCGTGAAACCTCAACAACAACATGATCACGTGGTTGAATCTCCTGAAGTCACGTTGCATGAAACTCCTCTAATCCCACATGACTGAAGTTAACTAGAGGATCCTCCTCCCCGAAGGCTCCTAGGGATGCACAAGCCTAGGGCTCCAGATGAACCCCTAGCTGCCCTGCTATAGTCTCAACCCGAAAGGCCCCCATATAGCTATCCAAAAGCTCCAAAATCCCCCCTTGACTGTACCGAAGATCAAAGGAGTCTGGTCCAATATACTTCGCGTAATCTCAGTTGAAATAAACTCTCTCATCTGCTCCCCTAGCTGCCCGGCTCCTGATCCCGAGCCCGATCCCTCACCGGCGTCAGAATTGCCAACTGGTCTACCCCGTAGCGTCACCATACTTTATAATAACATAATGACCATCAGAATGCTCATCACTATCAAGGGATCGCACACGCACTACAAGTTCCCCGGTTTTATCTCAACCCTTCTTGAATTGAGTACGGATCCTCTGCTTTCAGTAGTACGGGCCCATATTACCTTCCATATCTATCCGTACCTTTCCTCAAGAATTGCCTCGACTCCACCAAGTCCCTTTCACTACCACTATTGCTCCCATCACTAATCTCATCCTAGGCTTGCCCTAGGGTAATCACCGACCCACACTGTCCTCAGCTGCTGAAGGACTTCCCATCAATGTCAACTAACTACCTCATGAATTTAGCCACATGCAACAGAGATAAGATAATCCTTTGAGTAAAAGACTCGTCCCTAGAACGGTTGGACTCATATAAGAGCTGCGCAATAGGGTCAATTCCATCACACTGAGATTATCTAGCATGTGCCACATGTGACTTAGCATATTCACTTAGTAGTTAGCTCACATTGCTAAGACCCCACAAAGCACAAAGCAAGCAGCATTCGGATAATGGTAAACTAACCAGATAATCCAATCAAACTATCCTCTAATCAGGAATCTGTACTAACATACAATACCAAGGCTCATATAATCAGGCATAACCTAAACAAGCATCCTACCACTGGCTAATCAGTTATAGCATGCAATTCTACAAGCTCATACAAACATACAAAGGAATCTTTCCTAGACCCTTAGCTCTAATCTAGCATGCGAATCACATAATCATATCATATCTAAACAAACATGTATGGGTAATTTGGGAGAACTTACTTGAGCTCGGCTGATTGCATGCACCACGCCCTTTTTTCTCTTTTCAAAGTTCTCTTCTCTTTTTAAAATTATTTTCTTTTGAAAATTTTCATACCATGTCCTTAGTTTGAGTTCAGACACACCCGAGAATGTGCCCGAATCACTCAAACCAAGGCTCTTATACCAACTTGTAACATCCCAAAAATCAAGACCAAAAATTTCATTTTAATTCATT
Source organism: Lactuca virosa (assembly GCF_052849685.1). Classification (NCBI taxonomy): domain Eukaryota; kingdom Viridiplantae; phylum Streptophyta; class Magnoliopsida; order Asterales; family Asteraceae; genus Lactuca; species Lactuca virosa. The sequence continues at coordinate 162,077,860 of NC_136427.1, read as the reverse complement.
AATAAAACCATAAGTTATCAAAACATTTCATCAAAACATTGTCATCAGAGTTCCATATCAAAAATCAGAGTAAAACATCCCAAGCTAAACATCATGGTGTGTGCGATGCAGTCATCCCGAGCTCTTCCCTCTGCTACCGGAAGTACCTGAAACCAAAACTGAAAACCGTAAGCACGAAGCTTAGTGAGTTCCCCAACGTACCACATACCATACACATAACCACATACTGGGCCCCCGCCCGCTGCATCGGGACTTGCCCGACATCGGAATCGCTCTGGCATCGGGACCCGCCCAGCATCAGGCCCCGCCTGGCATCGAGTCTCGGACGGTATAAAGATTTGTTTCTCTTAGGACTCTCTTGTCTCCGGGCCCCGCCCGCTATACATTACAATCACATAAACATACTAGCACATAAAGAAAACATACACTACTGAATTCCTGTTCTAAGGCCTCGCCTATCTTGGGACCCGCCCCTGTCCTACCACAGACGAGTCATGGAACCCCGTCCACGCTCCTGCTAATGGTGAGATACGGGCCCCCGCCCATACTCACCTCTCTACTATCCCGGGCCCCGCATGTGCTCTACTAATAATGAGATACGGAACCCCGACCGTACTCAGCTAGTGGTGAGATACGGGATCTCGCCCACACTCACCTCCCTCCCAGGCACATACATGTATCACAAATACAACAAGTATAATCTAATATGCGACACATAACATTCCTCGGGCTTACCCCATCATCGAACCCTAGTCCGGAAACATACTACCGACACATGCAAGAATCACAAAGACCTCTAGCATACTAACATACCGCGGGCCTCGTGTGACATCCACCTAAAATGGATTCGGGTCAACCCAACCCAATTGGAAATTTAATAAACCCTACTCAAGATTACTTGACGCTAATAGGATCAAAACCCATACACTACGATATAAATTGACGTTAATAGCAACATAGTATAGTACAACGTTATAACTATAATCAAATTAAATTATGATACCATATTAAAATCAAATCAAAGTATAATGCTCTAATTAAATTAAAAGAATCAAACTTGAATGCTATAATTAAACTTCAAATCAAAGTAGATTGTTATAATCAAATAATAACCTATCTTTTATAAAACTCCCTTTTTATAAACTTTACATTAAATTTTATAAAACTCTATTTTTATAAACTTTACATTAAATTTTATAAAAATCTTATATTAATTATGTAAAAGATGCTTGTGTTAGTGGGAAATTATGAAGACCACCAAAAGCAAAAAGATTATTCCCATGGTCTCCCACTCACACCTCCCATCCACTTTCCTTTCCTTTTTCTCCCAACACATTATTCTCTTCACCACTTAAACCTTCTCTATTCTTTCTCTCACTCTCAATCTCGAAATTCATCCAAGAAATACTCATATTCCAGCCAAGAACAATCTATTATACTCCAATCTTCATCCCTCTTGAAGCATTCATCAAGGTATGTTGTTAAAAGTTTCAAATTCATACAAGAAACAAATTAAATCCACCAAACTATCTAAAACTTATTTTATGCATAAACCTGATTTTTCTCAGAATCCCATCAATAAATTAAGAAGTTCTGGAAATTTTCAGAAAATAACTTATTTTTATTGAATTACTATAATTATTGCAATAAACTAGGGCAATAATTCACATAAAATACTTTTTGCATTCAATAAATTCTGAGAAAATTCTGGTATGACCTATATATTGATTAAACATAATTTATGAAGTTTCATGCATTTATATTACTGTTTACTATTAGTTACGATTTTATTGATTAATTAATAATGAAATATATAAAAAATACTTCCCATAGTCACAAATATCCAAAACTTATACAATGGCCTCTATATCATGTTATAAAACTATGGTTAATTTTACAGAATTTTTGGGAATCATTTATTATTTTTCCCGGATTTTGTTGTTGTTTAATCATTAAAGTATTAAATAAATACTAAAACAGTTCAGAAAAATATAAAATTTTTACAGTAATTAATATTGTATGAAATAATGATTTCCTAATAATTTCATAATTTTTCAATACTGTTTACTATTTAAAACCATTTTCCTAAGTATTTAAGCATGTAAAAAATGCATTTTAATGATTATTTCATATAAATAATTGTTAAAATCTGTAAATAATTATAATTGGGCAAGTTATTATTTTAATAAGAAATTATTAAAATCTGGTCTAAATTGAAAATATAAATTAATTATGCAAAGTAATTAATTCAGTTTAAAATTCATTTAACAAATGAATATCTTAATATTCTAATCAAAATGAATTATTGTTAATTCATCTAATATAAGAATATGTGTTTAATTATTTGTATTAATACTCCATTCTCGTTTAGCAGTTCCTAAACCAAAACTATTAATTATATTAGGTTCTACGCCATTTTGACCCGAACCGTCTATCGTACGACACACGCATTTCGTTTTGGGACTAAAGTGAGTAATCTACCCCATATTTTATAATTTTCAATACTTTTGGGGTGTATCATGTGGTTCTAATATGTTCCAACTTCATTTTATTGTTTTATCACAATTGAGACATTGTTGGGACATTTATACGTGAGTCATTAATTGTATAACTATAGTTTGTTTACGCTACATGTACTTGTAGTGCATTACCATTTTTAGTCTAATCTCCATGACTATGCCCGTATTCTTGAGGTACGTTATGGACAATAATAGCGCTATTGGGTTGACGCTAAGGTGATTGATCGCACGTGGTTGAGTGTGTTTGATGATTAGATGCTCCATCATATATATATATATATATATATATATATATATATATATATATATATATATAGGGTGAGGACTTATTGTTGTTGTTATCATTTGTTAATCAATTTTTGATTTATAAACCGTTATCTCAAATACAATTGTTTGCCGACTTCAAAAGAAAACAAATTTCAAATTATAAATGTTTCAACTTCACAATTTTCTCTACTAAAATTAGATTACTCACCAACTCTCGTAGTTGGCCTGTTTTTACCCATGATGCAGATTTGAAGAATGAAGTTGATGAAAAATAGGTTGTGCCTTAGAAATCCACAAGACTATTTAAATTTGATGTAATAAATGCTGTTCGTATTTGGATTTGTATTTGTATGTTGTGGATCTTGTTTGCATACTTAGTACTTAATTGAATATAATCATATTATAACATAGTTGTCATGAGACTTTGAACAATATATCACGCCTTGATCGATTCCGACAAGGATCGGGGTGTGACAGATTGGTATCAGAGCCCTTGACTATAGGGAATTAGGTTAATTGCCTTGACCTAGTCTATAGCCTCTAGGGTCCTCTCGTATGCTAGTTTATAAAATGCACACACAACTGCATGCAATTAACACTTAGAAAATCCTAGGAATACCTTTGTGTGTTAATTGCTCCCTTAAGTGCATACATATTACTCCTGACACTTATATGTGTGCATACACTGGTGAATATTCTCCTATTTCTCTGAAAATCACACACATATTCAAGTGGTTTTAAAAAAAATGTATATACATATATATTCCTTAGAGCTCATAGGAAATTCAAATTCATCCACTCTAGTTGGGTAGGATCATAGTAATGGACGCGTAGTAACTGGAAGGGGGAGGTGCCGGTAGCCTGAAAGTCCTGACTAGGCAAGCATTCGTATACATCCCAATCAACCGAGGGACCAGTTTGCTTATATGGGGACCAAAGGCGAGAGTTCCCAAACCTATAGGCCAAAGCGCGTCATTCACATTACTTTTGAGCCATCAAAATACCCGACCTTATCAAACGTATCCGAAAGGATACACTCCAAAATGGCCAACTCATTGGACTATTAAGTTCCCTAATGGGCCTAGTAGTGGGAAAGACATGTGAAAACTTTGTTTTGTGGGGGCCCACGCAAGTGCTACATGTTTCACATTTAGTAACCATGGAAAGCCCAAAAGGTGCCCAACACTCCTAACCATGGCCCAACAAGTGTTTTACAATTATTTTACCCAACAATGTCTAAAAACTTTATTTCCATAATCAATTTACAAATAACTCACAAGTCCATATGTGTGTTTCTCGTAGATGGCATTACGATCCCCATACGCTGCTCGCAACAACCGAAGGCTAGCTGCCCTTATCGCCAAGGAGGTAGCAAACGTCATCCCAACAATTGCAACCCAACTTCATTCTCTTCAGCCACAAGCTCCAGCAACCACTCCTCGTTGCTCGTTCAAGCACTTTCGTAACTGCAATCCGCCATACTTCAAAGGCATCGATGGTGCCACCGCACTCCTCACATGGATTGAAGAAATGGAGAGTACTTTCATCCATAGCGAGTGTCCTGAGGACCTGATGGTCCGTCATGCTACAGGGTGCCTCCAAGGTCATGCTCTCACATGGTGGAACCTAGAAAAACGGGCAAAGGGAGAAGTTGTTGCCTTGGGAATGACCTGGTCAAAACTAAAGGAACGCATGATGGAGAAGTTCTGCCCTGACAGCGAATTGCAAACTCTCGAGGATGAATTCTGGAATCTGAAACAGGTGGGAGGCGACAACGCGACCTACACAAATAGATTCCATGATCTCTCGAGACTCCTACCTCACATGGTTCAACCTATGAAAACTGCAATACGCCGCTACATCAAAGGGTTACCATGCCAGATCCGTGATTTGGTGACCAGCAGCAGGCCATCTACCCTAGAATCCGCCATTGAAATAGCAGGTCAACTCAACGAGGACAATATGAACGATGGTGTCCTCCCACGCAAGGGTTCAAAGATGTCAACTGAAAAGCCGACCCCTGAGACCCCCCTAATTGTCAAGTCCGAGTCCTCCCACCGACATGACAAAAAGAAGCGGAAAATTCATCACCACAACCATGCTGTTATTACCCCTGGTACTCCTATCACCCAAGTCACCTCACAAGCCCAACCGAATAAAAAGCCGTATACCGGACCTCACCCCCTCTGTAACCACTGTAACTATCACCATATGACCACCAGCCCGTGTCGCCTCTGTACGAATTGTGGTCGCTATGGCCACTTGGCGGACACATGTCGTGCACCAAAAACTCAACGACCACTCTATCTACCCTCAAATCAGCAAACACAAACCCGATATCCAACTGGAACATGCTTCAACTGTGGTGACCCCACCCATTTCAGAAACACGTGTCCTAGGCTAGTCAATATCATCAACACCCAAGCCCAGGCAAATCCAACAATGCAGGTTCCAGCTCCCAAAGGCCGAGCCTTTGTCATTACCGCAACCCAAGCAAAGACCGATAACAAGGTCGTAAGTGGTACGTTTCTCATAAATGACTGCTACGCGTCAGTACTTTTTGATTCGGATGCCGATAAAAGTTTTGTGTCTTTGGAATTTGAGCCCACACTTCACACATCTCGAACGATTCTTGATGAGTACTTTACCGTAGAAGTCGCCGATGGAAAATACGTTTCACTCAATGCAGTCATCCAAGATTGCACTTTCGATTTTTGTGGTCATAAATTTTCTGTCAATTTAGTTCCTATGGAACTTGGTAGCTTCGACATCATAGTAGGAATGGACTGGCTATCCCAAAACCATGCTGAAATAGTATGTTACGATAAGTTCATTCGTATTCCTCTCGCCGACGGTCAAAGTCTTCGTATTTATGGCGAGACTCATTCGAAAAAGCTTAGTCTTATGTCATGTACTCAAGCTCGATCATATCTACGAAAAGAATATATGGCTTTCTTAGCCCATGTGGTGGAAACAAAGGTCAAAGAAAAGAAGATCGAAGATATTCCGATAGTACGAGACTTTCCCAACATCTTTCCTGATGATGTATCTGGACTCCCTCCAGTACGTGAGCTAGAGTTTCGCATCGATCTTGTTCCTGAGGTACTCCCATAGCCAAGTCTCCATATCAGTTGGCTCCAGCCGAGATGCAAGAATTGGCAAGTCAGCTCCAAGAATTAACCGATAAGGGATTTATCCGCCCTAGTACTTCACCCTGGGGAGCCCCGGTTCTCTTCATCAAAAAGAAAGATGGTTCGTTTCGTATGTGTATCGATTATCGGGAGTTAAATAAATTAACCATCAAGAACCGATATCCGTTACCTCGGATCGACGACCTTTTTGATCAGCTTCAAGGAGCTTCATGCTTCTCCAAAATTGACCTTCGCTCGGGTTATCACCAACTTCGAGTACGGGAAGAAGACATCCCCAAAACCGCTTTCCGAACCCGCTATGGTCATTACGAGGTCACTGTTATGCCTTTCGGCCTAACAAATGCCCCTGCCGTATTCATGGACTTGATGAATCGGGTATTTAAACCTTATCTCGACCGTTTTGTTATCGTCTTTATTGATGACATCCTCATTTACTCCAAGACAAAGGCAGAGCATGAAAGACACCTTCGCCTAACTCTCCAAACGTTGCAAGGAAATCGGCTCTACGCCAAATTTTTGAAATGCGAGTTTTGGTTAAATGAGGTACAATTCCTTGGTCATATTGTAAGTGACAAGGGTATTTTAGTCGATCCCGCAAAAGTTGAAGCAGTCCAGAATTGGAAAGCCCCACGTACCCCCAAGGAAATTCGGTCCTTCCTCGGTTTAGCCGGTTATTACCGGCGTTTCATTTCAAATTTCTCAAAGATTGCTTTACCGCTTACTTATCTCACTTGCAAGGGTACACCATTTGATTGGGGACCCAAGCAGGAATACGCTTTCCAAACCCTTAAACAAAGTTTGTGTAACTCTCCGATTCTTACACTCCCTGAAGGATCCGAAGATTTCGTGGTATTCTGCGATGCCTCCAATCTCGGTCTAGGTTGTGTTTTGATGCAAAAGGGAAAGGTTATAGCTTACGCATCACGACAACTCAAAATCCACGAAAGAAATTATACGACTCATGATTTGGAGCTCGGTGCCGTGGTTTTCGCTCTTAAAATTTGGAGGCATTACCTTTACGCCACTAAATGCGTAATTTTCACCGACCACAAGAGCTTGCAACATATTCTTAATCAAAAGGAACTCAATATGAGGCAAAGACGATGGGTCGAGCTCCTAAATGATTACGAGTGTGAAATACGCTATCATCCGGGCAAGGCAAACGTCGTAGCCGACGCGTTAAGCCGAAAAGAACATGCCCATGCATTTCATCTAATATGTTCTCCTATCTTGTCCAATCTCAGCTACCGAATTCGAGGAGCCCAATACTCGGCAATTACCGAAAATGACATGCCCACGGGAATTGATGGGGAGTTGGAAACTAAATCTGATGGTATTTTCTATTATCAAGATCGCATCTGGATCCCAGATCGTGACAATCTTCGTATATTCCTGATGGAAGAAATCCATAAAACCCGATATTCCATTCATCCGGGCACTGACAAGATGTATCATGGCCTGAGAACCAATTATTGGTGGTCGGGAATGAAAAAGGATATTGCCTTATTCGTGGCCAAATGTCTTACATGTTCCAGGGTCAAAGTAGAACATCAACGACCCTCTGGACTATTGGTCCAACCAGAAATCCCCAGGTGGAAATGGGAAGTGATCGCCATGGATTTCGTAACCAAACTTCCCCGTACCACAAAAGGACACGACAACATTTGGATAAGCATTGACCGTTTGACCAAATCCGCTCATTTCTTTCCCATCCGTGAAAATTTCAAAGTCGAAAAACTTGCTCGGATTTACATCAACGAGATAGTTAGTCGGCATGGCATTCCTCTCAGCATCATTTCAGATCGTGATGGGAGATTTCTCTCTCGGTTTTGGCAATCACTTCAAACAGCCATGGGAACCCGCCTCGATCTCAGTACCGCCTATCATCCTCAGACCGATGGTCAATCTGAGAGGACAATTCAAACACTCGAAGATATGTTGAGGGCGTGTGTCTTGGATTTCGGAGGAAACTGGGACTCTCATTTACCATTGGTGGAATTCTCCTATAATAACAGTTATCATTCTACCATCAAGATGCCACCATTTGAGGCATTGTATGGCCGTAAATGCCGATCTCCTATTTGCTGGCATGAAATTGGTGAGTCCCACGTGATTCGCGCAACAGTGGATTATCCAATCGTTGGTCCTGAGCTCGTAGCCGACAAAAGAGTAATGCCGACAAGCGACGCAAACCGCTTGAATTTACCCTAGGTGACATGGTCATGTTAAAAGTGTCCCCATGGAAAGGTGTGGTTCGATTTGGACGCAAGGGTAAATTGGCACCACGCTACGTAGGCCCGTTTAAGATCATAAAAAGGATCGGACCAGTAGCCTACGAGTTGGATCTACCAACAGAGCTTAAGAAAGTTCACCCAGTATTTCATATAGCCAACCTCAAGAAGTGTTTAGCAGACGAGAACCTTCATGTTCCTCTCGAGGATATCCAAATCGACGAGACAATGCAATTTATCGAGAAACCCTTGGAAATTGCCGACCGAAAGGAAAAGCAACTCAAAAGAAGTCGCATTCCCCTGGTTAAGGTCAGGTGGCAGTCGGCACGTGGACCTGAGTATACATGGGAGCGTGAGGATCATATGCGTACCAAATACCCACAACTTTTCTCTTAAGGTACTCTCTTCTTAAATTTCGGGACGAAATTTCCTAAAGTAGGGGAGACTGTGACATCCGCCTAAAATGGATTCGGGTCAACCCAACCCAATTGGAAATTTAATAAACCCTACTCAAGATTACTTGACGCTAATAGGATCAAAACCCATACACTACGATATAAATTGACATTAATAGCAACATAGTATAGTACAACGTTATAACTATAATCAAATTAAATTATGATACCATATTAAAATCAAATCAAAGTATAATGCTCTAATTAAATTAAAAGAATCAAACTTGAATGCTATAATTAAATTTCAAATCAAAGTAGATTGTTATAATCAAATAATAACCTATCTTTTATAAAACTCCCTTTTTATAAACTTTACATTAAATTTTATAAAACTCTATTTTTATAAACTTTACATTAAATTTTATAAAACTCTTATATTAATTATGTAAAAGATGCTTGTGTTAGTGGCAAATTATGAAGACCACCAAAAGCAAAAAGATTATTCCCATGGTCTCCCACTCACACCTCCCATCCACTTTCCTTTCCTTTTTCTCCCAACACATTATTCTCTTCACCACTTAAACCTTCTCTATTCTTTCTCTCACTCTCAATCTCGAAATTCATCCAAGAAATACTCATATTCCAGCCAAGAACAATCTATTATACTCCAATCTTCATCCCTCTTGAAGCATTCATCAAGGTATGTTGTTAAAAGTTTCAAATTCATACAAGAAACAAATTAAATCCACCAAACTATCTAAAACTCATTTTATGCATAAACCTGATTTTTCTCAGAATCCCATCAATAAAATAAGAAGTTCTGGAAATTTTCAGAAAATAACTTATTTTTATTGAATTACTATAATTATTGCAATAAACTAGGGCAATAATTCACATAAAATACTTTTTGCATTCAATAAATTCTGAGAAAATTCTGGTATGACCTATATATTGATTAAACATAATTTATGAAGTTTCATGCATTTATATTACTGTTTACTATTATTTATGATTTTATTGATTAATTAATAATGAAATATATAAAAAATACTTCCCATAGTCACAAATATCCGAAACTTATACAATGGGCTCTATATCATGTTATAAAACTATGGTTAATTTTACAGAATTTTTGGGAATCATTTATTATTTTTCCCGGATTTTGTTGTTGTTTAATCATTAAAGTATTAAATAAATACTAAAACAGTTCAGAAAAATATAAAAATTTTACAGTAATTAATATTGTATGAAATAATGATTTCCTAATAATTTCATAATTTTTCAATACTGTTTACTATTTAAAACCATTTTCCTAAGTATTTAAGCATGTAAAAAATGCATTTTAATGATTATTTCATATAAATAATTGTTAAAATCTGTAAATAATTATAATTGGGCAAGTTATTATTTTAATAAGAAATTATTAAAATCTAGCCTAAATTGAAAATATAAATTAATTATGCAAAGTAATTAATTCAATTTAAAATTCATTTAACAAATGAATATCTTAATATTCTAATCAAAATGAATTATTGTTAATTCATCTAATATAAGAATATGTGTTTAATTATTTGTATTAATACTCCATTCTCGTTTAGCAGTTCCTAAACCAAAACTATTAATTATATTAGGTTCTACGCCATTTTGACCCGAACCGTCTATCGTACGACACACGCATTTCGTTTTGGGACTAAAGTGAGTAATCTACCCCATATTTTATAATTTTCAATACTTTTGGGGTGTATCATGTGGTTCTAATATGTTCCAACTTCATTTTATTGTTTTATCACAATTGAGACATTGTTGGGACATTTATACGTGAGTCATTAATTGTATAACTATAGTTTGTTTACGCTACATGTACTTGTAGTGCATTACCATTTTTAGTCTAATCTCCATGACTATGCCCGTATTCTTGAGGTACGTTATGGACAATAATAGCGCTATTGGGTTGACCACCCCGCCTTGGGACGCTAAGGTGATTGATCGCACGTGGTTGAGTGTGTTTGATGATTAGATGCTCCATCATATATATATTTATATTTATATATATATATATATATATATATATATATATATATATACATATGTATATATATATAGGGTGAGGACTTATTGTTGTTGTTATCATTTGTTAATCAATTTTTGATTTATAAACCGTTATCTCAAATACAATTGTTTGCCGACTTCAAAAGAAAACAAATTTCAAATTATAAATGTTTCAACTTCATAATTTTCTCTACTAAAATTAGATTACTCACCAACTCTCGTAGTTGACCTGTTTTTACCCATGATGCAGATTTGAAGAATGAAGTTGATGAAAAATAGGTTGTGCCTTAGAAATCCACAAGACTATTTAAAGTTGATGTAATAAATGTTGTTCGTATTTGGATTTGGATTTGTATGTTGTGGATCTTGTTTGCATACTTAGTACTTAATTGAATCTAATCATATTATAACATAGTTGTCATGAGACTTTGAACAATATATCACGCCTTGATCGATTCCGACAAGGATCGGGGTGTGACACCTCGCCCGACATCGAATCGTAATCCGGAACATATATCAAAAAAATGCCTAGGGCTAACCCCCGGGTCTTCCTACTATACCTAAACATAATGGGCCGACGTTGTGGTCGTAGACCCATAGACACAGTGAGGAGACTCACCTCGCACTGCTGAAATCCCACCGATAAACCTCTGGCTGTTAACTGGAAATTCCCCGAACTGCTGCTCTTTCGGCTCCTCGAGCTATCAGTACCAAAATAACACTTAGCCCAAAAGCCAATAATCCTCCTTCGGGTAAAATGACCATTTTAACCCTAGTCCAACTTGGTCCATATCTAAGGCCCAATACCATAATATAAAAGGCTCAACACTAGGTAGGCTTCCCAAGCCCACTAGTGGCCCACTAATGGCCCTGATAACGTGCCCTATCCAACACGAAAGGGTCGCACCTAGCTCAGAAGGCTAACATGCCCGGCAGACCATAACAATCGGGCTTAGTGCCCGCCAGCGCCCCTAAGGTCAGCGCGCTCTAGCAGAAGAATAAACGCCCACCAAGGGCACCCCTGCAGGAGGCTCGCGCCCACCAAGGGCGCCCTCAGCTCCAAGACAAATGATACGGTCAGGCAACAAAGCAATGGATCAGAGCATTACCGGCAGGACCAATGACAGCGCTCTGATAGATAAAGGAGCACGATCCTCCAATCAGCGCCCTGGATCCTGTCGGCCCAGGCGATCCTGTCTCGTACGGACGAGCAGAATCACTGAGTATAAAAAGGGAACGCTCATGACCCTGGAAGGTAAGTCATCTTCCCCGAGTAACACCCAAATACACTCACTCAACTCCACTGACTTGACCGTCGGAGCGTCTTTCCGGGAGCCTCCTCCCGGGAAATGGCTGACGGCCTTCTTTCTCTTTGATCTTGCAGAAGCAACCCAAGAACTATTGCCAGAGTCAAGTGAGAACCAGGGTAAGTTCGCATCATTTGGCGCCATCCGTTAGTGTGACAAAGAACGAAATAAAAAGCGCACAATCCAACGACAAAAATGGCGTCTGACGGCACCAGCGGAAGACCAGCTAGTCCAATCCGATCAATGGCGTCGTTGGACGAAACACCACCGCCCATAATGGCAAGCGGAGAAGTCCTGAACGATGGTGGTTCAGCGGTAACAGCTGAACCACCAGGTGGACAGCAACCACCAAATCCCGGAGGACAGTTTGCGCTAACAACCGCCTCACTGACACACCCATCTCAGCCGTCGCTTGTGTCATCTGGGGCGAACGCTTATACCACAACGGCGACACCGCCTCAGCAACAGGCGGCGGTCCAGACGACGATGTCCAAATGCCGCTATTAAGCCAACCAGTATCAGCGCAACCTGCAGTATCCCAAATGCCACCTTTATTCATCCCGGTGATGCAGGGACAACCGCCAATCCCTCAGATGATGCTGCTATTAAACCAAACCATCAGCGCTCAGCCATTACTCCAAGCACCAATAGGCACATAGCCAACACTCTCCCTACCGCTGTTGGCTTAAGTCATGGCAAACCAATCACCCTTTTTCTTCTCTTCGTCGTGTATGACAGGCGCACCCGTTGCTACCACAAACGCCCACTTCCAAAAAACTACTATGAACAACTTTCAAACCCAAAGCCAACCCATGTCCTCCAGTCATCCGCTTCAACTTCCATTCCAGCAACAAGCGTTCTACGATCCTAATCAAGTCTGTCATGCATCCTACAGTAGCCCAGGAACACAACCGTACAAAACGTTTCACCCTTACAGCATGCACATACCATTACCCATACCGAATCAAGATTGTTTGTCACGAAGCATTACATCACCATTCGCTAAAGAGCTACTAGATTACGAGATTCCAAACACAGCCAAACTTCCCAATTTAAAAATCTACAATGGAACCACAGACCCGGATAGCCACATCGACACCTATGAGTGGACGATGACATCGCTCAAGCTAGATGAGCGATTCTGGTGTACGTACTTCCCAACAACCCTCGATGGCAACGCAGACACGTGGTTCAAAACGCTTCACCCAGGCAGCATATAAAACTTCGGTAAACTAAAGTACTTGTTCCTCACGAACTTTATGCAGCTGCGAAAATACAAGGGCGAATCCTACTCGATCATCGGTTGCAAGCAGAAAGAGGGGGAAACGGTGAGGGAATATTTCACGAGATTCAGGAATGCCACGCTAAACGTCCCTGTACATGACGAGGGTATGATAGTTGGGGCCTTCACATGGGGACTCCTACCGGGCCCCCTATCCCAAAAACTCATGGGTAAAAAACCGCAAACGCGAGCCGAGTTAAAAGAGAAAGTAGAGCGGTACTTGAGGCAAGAAGAAGGAGAGGCGACGAAGCAGGCATACTTAAACGCCATGGTGTCTCCTGCGAAATGCTATAGCCCAACCATCCTAGAAGCGTTGGGTGGAACTAGGCATTTTGGGCAAGGAAAGCGGCTACAAGGGCGCTTCAGGCCGTTCGCTAGAGATGACAAGCGGAACCGCCGGCCAGATGTCTATGTAGTGGAAGACAAGTCACAGCTGGCGAGAGAGACAAAGGGACGATATTGTGAGTACCACAAAAGCAAAATACACGACACCGTCAATTGTTCGGTCCTAAAGAAGGAAATGGAGGAAAAACAGTTAAAAGGAAACCTCATCGAAATAGCACGGAGCCTCCGAGCCAAGTTCGACGCCGAAAATGCCAAGGACGCAACAAGAGAACATGTCCAGCCCAAGGAAATACTCATGGTACGTGTCAAAAGGGAACAACAGGACGAGCAAAGGATTCTGACGAGTATCACAACAACAACACAAGGGCTCATGTTCTCAGCAAGAGACCCCAGACCTAAAGGCGGGAAGGGCGATAACCCACTTATAATACAAGCATCCATAAAGAACGTAACCATTCACAGGGTATATATCGACACAGGCAGCTCGGCAGATATAATTTATGAACATTGCTTTCGCCTTCTCCCTGATATGTGGAAGAAGAACCTCAGAACAACCACAGGAAGGCTAGTGAGTTTCACGGGACACAGTATATGGCCCCTAGGCACAATCCACCTACCTCTCACACTGACCAGCCATGACAAACAACGAAGGAAGACGGCTTTGATCGATTTTGTAGTAATTCGGCACTCTACAGAGCACAACATCATACTAGGAAGGACGACCCTACTTAGGCTGGGGGCAGTCCCATCAACAATGCATGGGATCGTAAACTTCAATACCACCGAAGGGCCAGCCACGGTCCTCGCCACGCCACCTAAGGAATTGCAATGCTTCGAGGTCATGCAACCAGCATAAATAGCGCAGGAAACCAAGAAGCAAGGGTTGAGACAGCAAACGAGAAAGAGGCAATTAATGAGGAATACCCGGAACAACTTATTAGCATCGGTCGTAATCTCCCAGAGCACGTCAGGAAAGCGCTGGTAAGGCTACTAAAACAATACAAGCATGTGTTCGCATGGACTCCCACCGATATGGTCGACGTAGATAGGAAAGTCATAGAGCATAAGCTGATGATCAAGCCAGGCACAAAGGAGGTTAAACAAAAAAAGAGAGTACAAGGAGGGGATCGCAACAGGGCGATCAATGCAGAAGTGGCCAAGCTAACGAAGGCAGGGATCCTGAGAGAAGCAGTTTTCCCAACCTGGATCGCCAACCCCGTCATGGTAAAGAAGCATGACGAGACGTGGCGCATGTGCATCGACTATTCTAACTTAAATAAAGCATGCCCCAAATACTGTGATCCCTTGCCAGAGGTCGACCAAAAGGTGAAATCATTACAAGGCTTCAGACTAAAGTGCTTCCTGGACGCATATAAAGGGTACCACCAAATACTGAGGAGCAAGGAGGATGAGGAGAAGACAGCTTTCTACACAGATCATGGCGCTTTCTGCTACACCAAGATGTCATTCGGATTGAAAAATGTGGGGACAACATACCAGCGACTGGTTGATTCCATATTCGCCAAACAAATCGAAAGGAACATCGAGGTATATGTCGATGACATGGTCATGAAAATCCCGGATGAAGCAAAGTTGCTGGAAGACATCGATGAAACCTTCAAGACATTGGAAAAAGTGAAGATCAAATTGAACCCAGGCAAGTGCACCGTTGGTGTAGAAGAGGGGCAGTTTTTAGGATATTACATCACTAGACAGGGAATACAGCCTATCCCGATCAAAGTAGACGAGCTCATGGAGACTCCACCACCGAACACCTTAAGAGATTCACACGGCTTAAACGAAAAGCTCACCGCGCTCAGCCGATTCATCTCGAAATCAGCTGACAAGGCCATGCCACTCTTTCACACGCTTAAGGGATGCATTGAGAAAAACAACTTTCAATGGACAGCGGCTGCGGAGGCGGCCCTCCAGCAAATCAAAGAAGCTTTGCATAAGCTACCCACGCTGGCAAGCCCTATCCCGGGCGAGACATTGCAGGTATACATCTCAACCTCAGCAGAAGCCATATCATTCGTACTGGTTGTAGAAAGAGAAGGAGAACAAAGGCCAGTTTATTTCGTCAACCGGGCACTACAGGGTCCCAAACTCAACTACCCCGCCCGTGAAAAGCTGGTGCTCGCACTCATTTACGATGCACGACGACTAAGGCACTATTTTCAAGCACATCAGATCAAAGTCTTGACAAATTGCCCGATCAAACAAATATTGCTCAAGCCAGATACCTTGGGTCGACTCGCAAAATGGGCAATCGAGTTGGGCGAGCACGACATTAGCTACCGCCCACGAACAAGAATCAAGGGGCAGGCACTTGCGGACTTTTTGCTTGAAATCCCCGGGGGGGGGGGGAAGGCATGACCCAAGGAGAAGTACCCGCGGCAGAGAAAACCCCGAAGGATAGCCGGAAATGGACGCTATATACGAATGGGGCATCCAGCAGAGAAGGCTCAGGGGCAGGTCTGATCCTAACTAGCCCGGAAGGAGAAGAGGTCACATATGCTCTCCGGTTCGACTTCCACACTTCAAAAAATGAAGCGGAGTATGAAGCCTTACTCGCCGGTTTACGGCTGCCCAAACAGATGGGGGCAGAAAAAGTAACGGCGTTAACAGATTCAAGGCTGGCCGCCAACCAAATTAATGGGAGCTTCGAGGCAAAGGACAAAAGGATAGAGAAATACGTCAGGATAGCGCAACGACTTACTAAATCCTTTAAGGAATTTACAATCAAGCAGATACCAAGAAGTGAAAACAGGAGGGCGGACGCCCTGAGCAAGCTGGCATCAACATGTTTCGACCACTTATCCAAGAAGGTCCTAGTCGAGGTGCTTAAGGAGAGGAGTATAGACGAACGACAAGTGAACGCCTTAGCAGTGGCCAAACATACGTGGATGACCCCATTGATTGAATACCTACAACAAGGAATCTTACCAGACAACCATGAAGAAGCTAGAAAGGTGCACATTAAGGCACACTCATACGTAATTGTAAACGGTGAACTATACCGGAAGGGGTTTACAATGCCTTGGCTAAGGTACGTGGACGAAGCCAGGGGAAGAGAAGCACTCCAGGAGGCGCATGCTGGCCGGGCAGGCGCGCACGAAGGGGCGCGTGCTCTAACAGGAAAAGTGCTCTGCATGGGGATTTATTGGCCCACTACACACCAAGACGCGGTAGAACTAACAAAGAAGTGCGTGAAATGCCAAGCGTATTCCCCAGTCCAAGGAAACCCCCTGGTTCCCCTGACCAACATTTCTAGCCCATGGCCATTCTACCAATGGGGGGTAAACATCATGGGACCGTTCCCAGAGGCCCCGGGGAAACTCAAGTACATGGTGGTTGCGGTGGATTGTTTCACAAAATGGATCGAGACTGAGCCATTAGCGTGTATATCAGGAAGACAGATAATCAAGTTCGTGTGGAAAAACATACTGACTAGATTCGGAACGCCCAAGACGCTCATCAGCGATAACGGGCTGCAGTTCGCCGAAAATCCATTCAGAGATTGGTGCGCTAGTAAAGGGATCAGTCAGCGGTTTACATCGGTAGCACACCCCCAGGTGAATGGGCAGACAGAAGTATCCAATCGAACGATCGTAAACAGAATCAAAAAACGATTGGGGAAGGCTAAAGGGAACTGGGCTGAGGAACTGCCAACAGTGCTATGGTCGTACAGGACGACCCCAAGAACAGGCATGTAAGAAACCCCGTTCAGCCTGAAATACGGGGCGGTGGCGATGCTCCTGGTAGAGTTGACGATAGGCTATTTGAGGTCAATCCACGTCGAGGAGGAAACTAACTCCCAAGACTTGAGGCTAAATCTAGACCTCCTTGAAGAGCGACGAGAACGGTCAGGTGTACGACAAGCCGCGTACAAGCATGCTGTAGAGAAATATTATAACCAAAGAGTCAGTGAAAGAGCTTTAAAAGTAGGAGAATATGCGTTAAGTCGAAATGAGGCAAGTCGAGCCCAACAAAAAGGCAAAGTAGGCCCCGTGTGGGAGGGGCCATATAAGATCATCGAAGCAAATCGCAGCGGAGCATATGTGCTGGAAACAATGGAAGGGAGAAATCCCAAGGACCTGGAACGCAAGGAACTTAAGGAAATTTTACTTTTAACAAGCCCTACCAGGTCGGGTGAGCAGTACCGGAAAGTCAAAATGCCCAGACAAGCAGCTTCGCCTAGCCTCTAAAGATCGGCAAGTCTAGACTCTATAACAAGGGTAGATCATATAATCATAGTGATCGACGCAATGCTTAGTGTGTTAAAGCGCAAGCTTCCCAAGCTTAAATACTTAGTGTATTAAGCGCAAACTATCATACTTAGTGTATTGATGGAAATACTTAGTGTATTAAGCGCAAACTATCATACTCAGTGTATTGATGATTAAACACTTAGTGTATTAAGCGAAAATTATCTTACTCAGTGTATTGATGATTAAACACTTAGTGTATTAAGAACAAACTATCGTACTTAGTGTATTGATGATTAAATACTTAGTGTATTAAGAACAAACTTTCATACTCAGCGTATGGACGATCAAATACCTAGTGTATTAAGAATAACAACCCTCATACTCAGCGTATTGAGGATGAATACTTAGAGTATTAAACGCGCTGATCTTGAATCAAAATACAAACACTAAGAGTGTTTAGAATAATAAAACCAGCAAAACCAACACATATCAAACAAACATGTCTACACAACAAGGCCTAAAGGCCACAACAACAGTACACAACAAAAAAGGGTCAACCAAGACAAACCCATGAAATGTCTAGACAAGGAGCAAGTAAATAAAATGTTTCATGCCCCAGAAGGGGTAGCACACGGTGCAGGAGCACCTTTTCCACCAGCATGATCGCCATCACCACAACCAACCTCACCAACAAGATCTACACCAATTTATTCACTTCCAACATCATCACTAACCCCCTAGATAACGTTACTAATACCTCCGCTACCACCAGCGCCTCCATCACCATCACCAACCAAATCGTCAACATTACTTCCAGTACCAAGATCACCCATAGCATCGACTTCAACACCCTCAGGAGTACCTTCAGAAACTGTAAAAGCGCAAAGCTCCCGGACCCCCTGGATATCCAAATCCCCCAACCCGTATAAAGAGGCATTATCCATACTAGCGAACGCAAGTAAGGCCTCATTTACGTTGACAACAGGCCCAGGATGGGGGATGCTAGCACTAGGATTAACAGACTCATAGCCCACTCCAGTAACCAAGGAACTGTGACCGGATTCCTCCCCAGCGACGAAAGGGGAATGGAGGATGAGACTCACAACACTTGTAAAATCCGGATGCTCAATCAGCTTGTCCACAATACGCACCACACCCACACGCAAAAGCCATTCCAAATCACGATGGGTAGCTTCAGCACTTACTTGAACAGCAGCAATCAACCTGCCGCAATCAGCCACATCACGCTCCAAACTCTCAACTTGAATCATCAATCCGTCATTCACTTGAGTCAAGGAGTCCACCTTCGCCTCCAAGACAGACCTGATTTCCTCTATTGTAGCCTTCTTAGCGGCAAGCAGCTGACACTTCTGATCCATCACCTGCATGTCACTACCAAGCTCGAATACTTGGCACTTCAACCCATCTTCACGAGAATCACACCCGGCGTGCGCAGCCTCCGCTTTGCTGAGCAGCTGGATACGCCGAGCATCTGCAACAAGGTAAAACATTGTCTGCACAGCGGCATAAGACATGTTATGAGAAAGAGCGGAACTGCCCATGGCTTCCATGTCAGCAACTGCAGCGGGGGGAAACACATGTCGGGCAAACTCCACTGCGTTAGTACGAACAGAGAGGCGGGACTCATTGTTGAGATTCCAAGCAGGAACAAAAGTGGGAGGTCCAGAAAAACCCCCGACAGTACCCCCAGGACAAGTTAAGGCCCGCTCTACATTACCAGAATGTTTGAACGAGGGAGAATCAGGAAAAACTTGAGGGATAGCTTGAACAGGAACATTGGGCTGCTCAGACGCCCCTTGGATCCCCTCAGACTGTTGAACGTCGTCATGACGACAACTGCTGTCGTTGTTGAAGATATCAAACTCAGAAGACGGGCGAAGCCACGCCACGTCTGAACCCGTTTGGCAACGTTCGGTGCACCGGTAACCACTTCTCCCATAGCTAAAACATCCTTCCTATTGGCCTTCATACGACGGACATCAGAAATGATACCGTCTTTGTTGTCCTCCTCCTCCTCAGCCGAACTGGAGTAAGTACCACTCGGGGGTACGACAGTTGAAATTGGAAAAGCGGCCAAAGCACTCCTCCCAACTGATGATGATGTCCCGATGACCACAGAAGGAGTAGAGGCAGCAGCAGTTAGGGCAAGCTGGTCAAGGTGTCACGGTGGAGGAAGGCGATCGACCAAATCCACCTCTTGGTGCTCCAGTTTCCCCCGGTAGCGTGTTCGAAGCACTTCATCCGTGGACAAGGAGGAATCAATACCTGCAAAACGGCGAAACAATGAAAGAAACTCATAACCAACATATAAGGAATAAACGAACTAGAACCCTAACCCTAAAAGAGAAAAAGGGGGGGGGAGATAACACGAGCACTTACCATCGACGATGGTGTACAAGACCGCCATCTTCCCGTGCCGCCTCCAGGACGGACTCATTCCCATGCCAGCCAACAACGCCTCAGAGTAGTCCTCAGGAGTGACTTAGATGTTCTTCAGGAGATCGGCAACGCTTTGATTGTGTGGGAACAGTTTGGGAGTAGTGTCGGCAAAGGAGTTAGCACGATACCGCGCACTACCCGCCAAATTGCGATTCACCCACAACCACTTATCTTGCCAATTCTTCGGGGTCCTCCCATTGGGGACCAGGGTGTGCCCCCCTCGCCGGACGGAGAAAGTGCAGTTTTCACCAGTACAGCAAAACCTGAAGAAGTACTTAAATATGAAGTAGTCGGGGAGAACGCCATTGGCGCGTCAGATCATCCCAAACGCCACTACCTTGTTCACGGTGTTGGGAGTCAACATCTGGATGCTACAACCTTCCTTCTGTAGGACCTCCTCCTGGAAATCGGTGTGGGGAGGCGTAGTCCAGCGTCAAGGTTTTTCAGATAAATCCCCACCTTTCCAGGAGGAGGGGACATGATGGACGAACCAGGTGATGGGAATTCGACCCCATCCGCTGAAGAGAGACCATACATCTCCGCCAGGAACTTGTATTCAGCCTCAGTAGGAAGGGTTCCGGAAGGATCATCCATGGAAGAAAAGAGGAAAAAGAACCCTGGAAGAAAGAAGAATAGAGGAAAGGAAGCATGAAGGAAAAGAACGGCGATAAGTGTTCTTACATAAGAAAGGAAAAGGCGGGATATTCGAAATCCCTGACAAAATGACGTAACCGCTAGCCATGATGAGCGGTCACGTCATCATTAAAAATCGGAACGGCGGGCGAACAAAAAACAGACACATATAGAGAAATTAAGTCCAGAACTGTTGGATATAGTGTCTAAGTCCATAACTATATTTGGTATGTACTTGACCCGACCCGGCATGGTCCATTTGGGTTGCACTTCACCCGAACAATTTATGGATAATCGTTTGAGAATAGTATAAGTTATGATTTATTAATATATTATAAGTCCTAATATATTAATATAAAATCATATTATTTAATTAGTATTGATCTATAATTAATCTAGAATTAATTTAGAGATCTAAAGTATGACTAATTAAATATGGGCTCTTGTAGTTATATAGTGTGGGCTAATGCTTATTTGGAATGGGCTAGGCTTGCATGGAAAGTCCATGGATACTCCATGGAGCTTTAACCCATGGATCTCATGGAAATAAAAAGACATGGGTATTAGGGTTTACATGAATGTAACCCTAATCCACCACACTATATAAAGGAGGCTTTGGTTCTTGAAATCACATGAGTTGATGTGTGTAAACTAAGAGGGCCGATTTCAAGAAGTTTGTGACTATTCTCTCAAGTTTCCAAGTTTGTGGTGATTTGTGACTTCCATTTGAGGCATCCACATTATTGGTGCTAGGCTCTCAAACACCAAGCAATCAACTACTACTACAAGGTAAGTAATTCTACTAGTTTTATTTGATTCAAGTACCCCATGTCATGCTAGTTAGGATAAGAACCTTGGAAAAATAATTATTTGCATGTATCTTAGTCAAACATAGATCCAAGGTTTCTAGGGTTGCATGTACACCATAGGAGTCTTAGAATGCTGAAAACCTATCAGTGGTATCAGAGCCTGGTTTGTTTTATTTGATACTTGATGCAAAAAAAAAAAAAAAAAAAAAAAAAAAAAAAAAAAAAAAAACTTGAAAATCGAAGTTTTGTTCAAAAGCTCGTATCAAAATTTCAAGTTTTGTATATGTACTTACGATTCTTGAAATTTTTGATATGAACATTCATAAACATATGAGTTTAGAAGATCATAGAAATTATGTGCTAATAATTGATTAGATTAATTCTTGATCTTTATGTGTTTTAATGGAGTCCATAACTAGTTCTTAAGTTATGGATAACCAAAAGTCACATTTATAAATAACCATTAAAAGAACACATAGGTTACAAAAAATGAAGAGCCTTCATTTTTAATAACCATTAACTCATAAGTTATGAGAAATGAAAAGTTTTGAAAGTTTACAAAACTTGCCCTCAAGTTTTGGAACATGTAAAGTCATATTAAAAACTTTAGTTCCAACCCCTAGAATTTTAAAAGTTAAAATTCAACCCTTATACTTTATAATATTATAAGTTTAATAATATTTATATATGTATAAGATCAAGTCGTCTTACCGCTAGTACGCCTCATTCACGAAGCCGGTCTATAAGGGGGGTATAAGGTTGTTGCCTATAAAATGGCAACATAATGGGTATCCACTCTTACCCACCGCTTCCTTGATCGGTGGAGGGTCGTTAGCCGAATGGGTAGGACAAGGACTTATAAATTCTCATTAAAAGTATAATGATAATACTAAAGTAACTAAACTTTATTGAATTCCCAATCTTAGTTATTTTAGGAAAATGTGAATAAGGTGGTAATCCATGAAATTACACTTTACACTTTGTTTAAGTCGTTAGTGGAGCGTGTGTGGTTAACCTGCACACTAACTTGAACTTAACAAGGTAGGTAAAGGGTGACTTAATGTTTATCATAGTATCAATGGAGCGTGTGTGGTTAATCAGCACATCGATTGAGGGGTAATACATTAAGGGTACCAAGTAATTTGCATGGTTACTTCACACCTTGTTTTGTGATCCTCGGCATCCCAGTCACAAAACTTGAAGGGCACACTCGAGATTGAAACATGCCATTGAAGAAAGTTCAATGAATCTCAAAGAATCTAGGAGTTTCTAAACCAATTAAAACCTAATTAAATATTTTGTTTTTCATGGTGGAAATTGGTGAATCGTCATTCACCTACCTTCAAATATCTTATAGCTTAGATTACGGCATCCTCTTCTAAGTTATAAAATATTGTGTTGGGTCCTAGCCTTAATATTACATTTGGGTGTTTTGTTAAGGACTATCTCTATATCTAATCTAATCTATTCCTTCTTCTTTTCAGATGTCTTCCAATAACAATGCTTCTGGCTCAAACCCTACTAGCTCCTTCTCTCTCATGAATCTTTGTGGGAGAGTCATCTTTGATGGGTCCAACTTTACAGATTGGATCAGGAACATCAGGATGGTCACTCGGTATGAGAACAAAGAATATGTTCTCGACAAGGAGCTGAAGGTACCCGAGCCAACTGCTATTCCTGAAGAGCTTGCTGAATATGAGGTACATGAAAGAGATGCTACAAAAGTGGCATGCATCATGATGGCCACCATGACAGCCGAGCTCCAAAAGTCCTATGAGGACTATTATCCTTTTGAGATGCACCAGGACTTGATGGACCGCTACCATCAAAGTGCTCGTCAAGAGCGATATGAAATAATCTCCTCCATGATAACAACCCGAATGAAGGATGGTGAACCCATCACGGGCCACATGCAGAAAATGCAAAGGTATGTGGACCGTTTACTGAAGCTGAATGTGAACTTCCCTGAGGAGTTAGCAATAGACATCATTTTGCACTCCTTTCCATCGTGTTATGATCAATTCCGCATGACATATCACATGAACAAGGAAGAAGTCACCCTCAGCAAACTTCAAGGACTCTTGAAGACCGCCGAAAGTGGTCTAAAGGGTAAGTCGGTTGTTACTACTCCTACTCCTACTCCAACTGCGGCCAATGTCTTGGCAATCGGGCATGGCAAAGGGAAGAAGATAAAGAACCCTTCTAAGGGTACCAAGGGTAAGACCCTTGAAGGCTCCTCTTCAAGCAAAACCAAGAAAGGTTTTGTCACTCCTTCTGCTAACCCTAATGAGGCTGAATGCTTCTATTGCCATGAAAAGTCGCACTGGAAGCGAAACTGCCCAAAGTACCAGCAAGATTTGAAGGATGGGAAATTAAAACCCAACCATGCAGGTATATACACTATATTGTCTAATAACTCACCTCATTCTAAGTGTTGGGTCCTTGATACAGGTTGTGGTATTCACATATGTTGTGATTTGTAGGGACTAAAAAGAAGTGAGAATGTGGAGCAGGGAAAGATAAACTTGATCATGGGAAACAGGAAAGCTTCACCTGTCACCAAGATAGGAGTTTATTCCTTAGTGCTAAATAGTGGGTTTACATTAGATTTGAATAAATGTTATTATTCGCCAGAAATGGCAAGAAATGTTATTTCCTTTCATGCATTGTATAAACAAGGTTTTACCTTTTATTTTGATAATAATAATGGTAGTATTGATGCTTTCTTTAATAATGTTCTTTATTTTAAAGCATTACCTTGTGATGGCGTGTATGAAACTGTATCTGTTGTAGATAATCTAGGAAATAATGTATTGTGTATTAACTCTTCCACTAGCTTAGATAAAGCATCCTTATGGCATTGTCGTCTTGGACATGTAAGCAAGAAACGCATAGGCCAACTCCAAAAGGATGGAGTCTTGGAGTCATTTGACCTAAAGTCAGATGATAGTTGTGAATCTTGTTTGCTTGGTAAAATGACAAAGTCACCTTTTACTGGCACTTGTGCTAGGGGTGAAGGTTTGTTGGACCTCATACACACGGATGTGTGTGGAACCTTTAGAACCGCCACAAGAGATGCTAATCGGTTCTATGTGACTTTTACTGATGATTTTAGTAGATATGGATATGTCTACCTAATCAAGCATAAGTCAGAAACCTTTGAGAAATTCAAAGAGTTTAAGCAAGAAGTGGAGAATCAGTTGGGCAGGAACATTAAGATGCTTCGATCCGATCGTGATGGTGAGTATCTTAGTACTGAGTTCCTTGACTATCTTAAGGAATGTGGGATTGTCTCACAATTGACACCTCCTAGGACACCACAGTTGAATGGTATAGCTGAGAGGCGCAATCAGACCTTGTTGGACATGGTTCGTTCCATGATGAGTCGAGCTTCGCTACCAATCTCATTTTGGGGGTATGCCTTAGAGACTGCCGCCCATATCCTTAATCTAGTCCCTACAAAGAAGGTTGCCAAAACACCTCACGAGGTGTGGACTGGAAAAGTTCCCAATCTAGACCACATCAAGATTTGGGGTTGCGAGGCTTTCGTGAGACGCGAGACTCATGATAAGCTCGAACCCCAAAGCGAAAGGTGTATTTTCATCGGCTACCCACAGAAATCCTTTGGTTACATCTTCTACAGACCCAGTGATAATGTGGTCTTTGTAGCAAGAAGAGGATTCTTTTGAGAGAGAGAATTCATGAGCCAAGGAGACAGTGGGAGGAAAATTGACCTTGAGGAAATTCAAGAGTCAAGTGGTGAAGGAACCTCAAACCCTAGCCCTCAACATGAGGAGAAAACTCCTGTTGAGCTGACTGAAGAATCTATACCTCTGAGGCGTTCCACCAGAGTTAGGAATGCACCTGAGCATTATTATGGTTTTCATATTACTACAGAAGGTGAGACACTTATCAGTGATAACACACTGGTAAATCTGGATGAGCCTAACAGCTACACGGAAGCCATGGCAAGCCCTGAGGCTGCTAAATGGAAAGAGGCTATGGATAGCGAGATACAGTCCATGTATGACAATCAAGTTTGGAACTTGGTTGACAATGTACCTGATTGTAAGATAGTTGGGTGCAAATGGATCTTCAAGAAGAAGACCGACATGGATGGTAATGTACACACTTATAAGGCACGACTGGTTGCAAAGGGTTATTCTCAAACTCCGGGAGTTGATTATGATGAGACCTTTTCATCAGTGTCCAAGATTAAGTCTATTAGGGTTCTGTTAGCTATTGTTGCATTTCATGATTATGAAATATGGCAAATGGATGTCAAAACCGCTTTCCTTAATGGAAAGTTGGCTGAAGATGTTTACATGGTTCAGCGAGAGGGTTTTGTCAGTACAGAGTACCCCAGTAGAGTGTGTAAGCTCGAGAAATCCATTTATGGATTAAAACAGGCACCTCGCAGATGGAATCTTTGCTTTGATGAGAAAGTCAAAGAATTTGGCTTTTCAAGGAGTGAAGATGAATCTTGTGTCTATATCAAGGCTAGTGGGAGTATAGTCAGCTTTTTGGTACTGTATGTGGATGACATACTACTCATAGGAAATGACATCCCAACCCTGCAGGAAGTAAAGTCCTGGCTTGGGAAGTGTTTCGCTATGAAGGACCTTGGAGAAGCTGCCTATATCCTAGGGATAAGGATTTTGAGAAACAGGAGTAAAAGACTAATTGAACTTAGTCAAAGCACCTATGTGGACAAAGTGTTGAAAAGGTTCAACATGCATAACTCCAAGAAAGGAGAGTTACCCATCCAGAGTAACGCCAGATTGAGTAAGACACAAAGCCCTAGTACTGAGGCTGAGATAGCAGAAATGAGTCGAATACCTTATGCTTCAACTGTAGGATCGATCATGTATGCTATGACGTGTACTCGACCTGATGTAGCCTTTGCTTTGAGCATGGTTAGCAGGTATCAGGGGAACCCTGAAGGCACACTGGACTGCGGTAAAGAATATCCTCAAGTACCTACGGAGGACTAAGGACTGGGTCCTTACCCTTGGTGGCAGTGAGGACTTGAGAGTTGTAGGGTACAGTGATGCTATCTTTCAGACTGACAGGGATAATTTCCGCTCTCAGTCGGGCTGGGTCTTTACTCTAAACGGAGGGGCAATTACTTGGAAAAGTTCCAAGCAGGAGACAGTGGCTGATTCCACTTGTGAATCAGAGTATATAGCAGCAAGCGAGGCAGCAAAGGAGGCTATATGGATAAAGAACTTCATCGGATACCTTGGAGTTGTACCAGCTATAAATGAGCCAATGGAGATTTTCTGTGACAGCAATAGTGCGGTTGCCTTAGCCAAGGAACCAAGAGATCATGGGAGATCCAGACACATTGACAGAAAATATCACTTCATTAGACATCAAATAGAAGAAGGAATCCTCGTGGCAAAGAGGGTATCATCGGATGAGAACCCAGCAGATCCCCTCACGAAGGGACTGACTCGGGCTAAGCATCTCCAGCATGCTCGGAGCATAGGGCTGAAAGATGATATTAGTTTTAGTAGTTAGATAATCTTGAAATTTGTAAAATGTGATTGACATTTGATGATAAATAAAAGATGTTATTTATGAGTAAAGTGTTGCTATCTCTTGTCAATCGTTTACTATTATTTCTTTTTGCATGTTTTGACTTCTAGAATAATTATGTTATGGTTTATATCATATTATTCAAAGTCTCCACAGTCGGTCATATGTTGGAAGTAGATATGAATCAAGACTGTCATGGGTTGGCTTGTAGAGGTCTAAGATGTTAGACAAAGCGGGGCTACAGCACTCATGAGTGCTCATAAGTTCTGAGTATTGGATTCAACCCACGCTCACTTGTATCACTTCATGGAATTTATCTCGAGTGATCGTGAGACGGTAATATCATATAACTCTTCAAACCTAGAGATATGATTTGTTGCCTATGAGTTGGTTATGCATTGATTGCACGAAAACGCATTGGTAACTCGATGTTATAAACCGTGCTTTTGTGTGTAATTCAACAAGTAGTAGAGCAAACATATGAGTCGAAGTTTATCTATTCCTTCTAGGATTAGAAGCGATATCTGGGCCCCTCGATGATTTTGTTTTGACCTATGTACCGGGCCCGGTCAGAACTAAATTGATGTGTTCAGTTAAGTTCTATGTCAAACAATTCGGAAATCGGGAAACAAATGTTGGACAATAAGCAAGACCATGTTCCATGTATTTGTCCGGCTGATATCTAGAATAGAGGATTATATGATCACTTATCTAAAATAGCGCTTCATAGTTCAACAGAGTTTAAAGAGCTACGATTGCTGATCGGTTCCTGAAGTCATACTTGCAACAATAGTTATTAGACTTATCCAAGTGGGAGACTGTTGGATATAGTGTCTAAGTCCATAACTATATTTGGTATGTACTTGACCCGACCCGGCATGGTCCATTTGGGTTGCACTTCACCCGAACAATTTATGGATAATCGTTTGAGAATAGTATAAGTTATGATTTATTAATATATTATAAGTCCTAATATATTAATATAAAATCATATTATTTAATTAGTATTGATCTATAATTAATCTAGAATTAATTTAGAGATCAAAAGTATGACTAATTAAATATGGGCTCTTGTATTTATATAGTGTGGGCTAATGCTTATTTGGAATGGGCTAGGCTTGCATGGAAAGTCCATGGATACTCCATGGAGCTTTAACCCATGGATCTCATGGAAATGAAAAGACATGGGTATTAGGGTTTACATGAATGTAACCCTAATCCACCACACTATATAAAGGAGGCTTTGGTTCTTGAAATCACATGAGTTGATGTGTGTAAACTAAGAGGGCCGATTTCAAGAAGTTTGTGACTATTCTCTCAAGTTTCCAAGTTTGTGGTGATTTGTGACTTCCATTTGAGGCATCCACATTATTGGTGCTAGGCTCTCAAACACCAAGCAATCAACTACTACTACTACAAGGTAAGTAATTCTACTAGTTTTATTTGATTCAAGTACCCCATGTCATGCTAGTTAGGATAAGAACCTTGGAAAAATAATTATTTGCATGTATCTTAGTCAAACATAGATCCAAGGTTTCTAGGGTTGCATGTACACCATAGGAGTGTTAGAATGCTGAAAACCCATCAAGAAAGGCGTAGCTAGCGCAGCAACGCTACGTCTATCGGAGTGGGGGACTTGATAACGTGCCCTAGCCAGCAGGAAAGAGTCGCGACTAGCTGAGAAGGCTAACGCGCCCGACAGACCAGAACAAGCGGACTTAGCACCTGCCAGCGCCCCTAAGGGCAGGGCGCTCTGGCAGAAGGATAAACGCACGTCAGGGGCACCCCTGTAGGAGGCTCGCGCCCGCCAAGGGCGCCCTCAGCTCCAAGACAAATGATACGGTTTGGTGACAAAGCAAGGGATCAGAGCATTACCAGCAGGACCAATGGTAGCGCTCTGACAGATAGAGGAGCACGATCCTCCAATCAGTGCCCCGAATCCTGTTGGCCCACGCAAACCTGTCTCGTACGGACGAGCAGGATCGTTGAGTATAAAAGGGGAACACTCATGACCCTGGAAGGTAATTCAGCTTAACCGAGCAACACCCAAATACACTCACTCAACTCCACTGACTTGACCGTCAGAGCGTCTTTCCGGGAGCCTCCTCCCGGGAAACGGTTGACGGCCTTCTTTATCTGTGATCTTGCAGGAGCAACCCAAGAACTGTTGCCAGAATCAAGTGAGAACCATGGCAAGGTCGCATCAGGCCCAATTTGCTAAATTGGGCCCAATCCCTCTAACGGGCCTTACCCTAAGCCCAAGCATATTCTTGGCCCAAAACATCTGACTTTTGATGGCCCACTAACGCCCAAAGACCCAAAGTCCACTGCTTGGCCCAACCCGAGGCCCAAAACACACCAAGACCATAACTGATGAGTACGCGGGGTGTACTCTTCTGTACGCTAAGCGTACTGGCTGAATGGGGTGTACGCTACGCGTACCTGCATGTACGCCCAGCGTACTCCTCTGTTAAGTCACTTTTCCTATTAAGTGCTTAATACTCTAATACAAAAGCTACAATCACAGATCCGAGTCCTTTTCAACGTCTTAATCCATAAAGTCGCTTAATTGGTGGGTTGCACCCCACCAAATGAGCCCAAACTTGAAATGTGACAACATACTTCCATGGAAATGGCTAGATCTCATGCATGAACCCATTAAGACATTCAAGGTGGCAACTTTTTGTCTTAAGGACTCATTTAGCATAGAGAATGGCAACTCTAAGCCTAGGAGTCGGATTTGAACCATAAAGCTCTAATATTGGGACCAAAAGACTCCAAAACCATACAACACTAGATCTAAGCATACTTGAGGAAAGTTCAAGGCTTTATACCTCAAGGTGATCTGATATGGAACCACAAACTTGGATCTACTACTTCTCCTTTTGATCCACCACCTTGCTATGCTCTTCACTTGCTTGGAAAATGGCTTCACACCTCCAAAATGCTCTCTAATGGCCTTCAAAGATCCAAGGACACTCAAAGGTGGTTTAGGGTTTCGTGGTGGCTATCTAAAGATGAGAGGGAGGCTGATATGTAGGGCATAATGTTCTTTATATAGTAACATACCCTAAAAATTACGGTTTAGTGACTATGAGCGTACGCTGGGCGTACGCCCCTCCGCACCCGCGACCATTTTCATTTATATGTTGGGCGTACCCGGCCGGACACGTGCATGCATCCCTTGCATGCATGGGACTTACTTGCCAAACATTTCCATTAGGGACCACTTATGCCAATAACTTCAAAGTGCTATAACTTCTTCGTTCTAAGTCCGTTTCCAACGAACTTTATATCCACGAAAAGGTGGCGGGAAACCCTACGCTCTTACTCATGCCCCCAAGCCTAAAACCTTACGAATAAACCCGAAACCCATAAAAGACCGAATCGCCCCTACCCTTTGGCCTCCGAGACCACAACCGAGTACTTTCAAAACTGGGTGTTACATATGGACTTAAAAGCGCTAGTTTTTCCTCCTTTATCTAATGCAAAATCTGATTTTCTCCATGCTCTCTCCAATTTCTTTCTAACTTCTTAAAGAGTTAAGCATTTGTATGAGAAAAGTTTGATACTTGAATTCTCTCTTTTAAGAAAAACTATTTTCTTTGTCTTAAAAGCTTAAGAGATTCTTTTATTACAAGAAGAAGACTATAATCTTATCAAGTTGGCAAATTGTCGGTGGATATCTTTAGAGAGCTTATACTTTGGAGTTTGTTACAATCTTCATCAACTTCCTAACTGCCAAAAAGAACCAAAGACTTCAAAGGTTATAATCTTTACCTTTTCTATGGTTGTTTTAATCTTTCCTAAGCTATGAAAAATGATAGTTGGTGAGTAAAATGGTTTTAGTTTATTCAAATCTAAAAAATGTTTATGTTGCTAATTACATCGAATTTCTCACTATAATTAGATTGTTTATGAATAAAAACCAAAAAAAATGGTATCAAAGCCATTTTTGCAAACTTAGTTTTATTATTTGATAATTTGGTGTTATCTTTGTTTTTGAAAAACATGGATGGTTTTCTTTTGTAAAAATATACATATATACTTTCTATGAAAAATTTAAATTTGTTATTTATTAGTGACAAAAATTAACATGTATTTTTTGTCACTAAAAGTTGTCTTAGAAAAACTAATTGTTTTTTATATAATTTTGAGTGTGTGTGTGTGTGTGTATATATATATATATATATATATATATATATATATATGTATGTATGTATGTATGTATGTATGTATGTATGTATGTATGTATGTATGTCTGTGTGATGTGGATAAACTAGTGATGAACCTTTTGTGTTCTATGTGTTGATTTGATGAAATGGTTGTAATAATTATTTATTCATATGGTTTGTAATAATTAAATATATTTGTTTTAGTTTTTTTGTAAGTAATAGATTAGTTTTAGAAATAGTTTTTTTATATAAAAATGCAACAAGATGAAGATGAAGACCATTTTGGAGGATGAAGTCTTTGCATCAT
The DNA here is from genome assembly GCF_052849685.1 of Lactuca virosa. Classification (NCBI taxonomy): domain Eukaryota; kingdom Viridiplantae; phylum Streptophyta; class Magnoliopsida; order Asterales; family Asteraceae; genus Lactuca; species Lactuca virosa. Next base: position 162,046,177 of record NC_136427.1, on the reverse strand, counting down.
GATTTTATAAAATATTTGTAACTTCTATAAGATTGTGTAGTTTTGGAGCTTGGAATTGTCAAAGCAAGTGGGAGGAAATAATACAACAACTTGAAGATTTTTTGGTCCATTTACGTCCCTTAGGAAGGACTTGACATTTTTGTGGTAACTCACAAAAATGTCACTAGATGGTTGGTTTATGCACATATGTTTTGCATGGGTGTGTTGTTTAAATTTATATTAATATTGTGTCATTATTGTTAAATTTGATTTCACATATATAAAATATTTTGAACATAAATAACATCACAAGAAGTGTAAATTTTAACGAAATTTTTCAGCTAACATAACATGCTAAAAAGGTCTTAAAAATTACACAGACTTTATTATTTAAAACTAGCTCATGGTAGCAAACAGTAAATATGGGGATTAAAATTATATAAGTTTAAAATTAAGATTTTATAATCCTATCAAATGAAAGATCTTGTATGCCCAAAAGTCATTATAAAATGATATTGCTAATAACATATGATTCTATAGGGTCGCACCTTATAATAAGCTACTCTTAATTGATTATTTATTATAGTAGCTTGATTATTAATAAATAAAATCAACACTTGTATTTAATTGGAAAAACATTATTTTATTAAAATAGTATTTTACCAACATATTGAGAATTATTGCTTGTAGAAAATAATAATAAAAGAGAACAAAACTAGCTTTATCTCATGGTATGAATATTAATGTTGTGTACAACATTTTGGTCACTTTGAATGACCATTAAGTTTCCATCCAACTAGCTAGTTGCATATAAAGTAATTAGCATTTGAAACTTGTCTCCATGACATGAAGAACTCTAGGTTCTTTCTTTTATGAAGGACACTTGCTTTTGATTTGTTTATTACCTTATACTATGCTTGTAAGAAAGCCCCATGATCTCATTATTTTATGTCTGGCTTTTTTTACCTAAGATGAGGCATAAAAGAAAGGCATGACACATCAAAAATGGATAGTTTCTTTCAATCTTTCCTCTCTCATTTGGGCTGCCAAATCTGAGAGAAGTATACTCCCATCTCTCTTTCTTGCTTCTTGCAAATGGTGTTAGATATGAAGGGTAATAATTTGTTGTCTATTCAGACTTATTTGGATGTCTTAATAACTTAAAAATAACTTATTTACAAGTAAAGACTAGCATCTTGATATGGTTTCATTCTTGCTTTGGTGGATACATTATAGAAGGCTTCTTCTTGGAGTTATAATGGCATCTTCATCAACTTCCTAATTGTCAAAAGGAACCAAAGTCTTCAAAGGTTGTGAACTTCTTCTTTCCTTTGGTTATGTTTTAATCTTTCTAAGATTTTCAAAATGATCATTGGTTAGTTAAAATGGTTTTAGTTTATTCAAATCTAAAAGTTTAATTACATCAATTTAGTCACTAAAGTTAGGCTATTTTTAATAAAAATTCAACATCAAACTCCAAACCTTATTAGATAAAATAATTTTTTATTAGAAAGTTTATAAATGTTCTTTAGCGCTCAAACGATAAAACTTAATATTAGTTATTAAATTTAAAATTCGATCACATCGTATTTATAAAATTTGGATTTAATAAAGGAACATTGTTAAAATGTGATTTTAAATAAAAGTATTAAAATGTGATTTTAAATAAAAAGTTATATGATATTTTATCGGATGCATGCAATAACCATGCTATAATATATGTTTTTAAAATAAGAATTGTAGAACATAAAAGATCCTTTAATGAAATCAGATCTATGCAATACATTTTGAAAGCACTTGCACATGTCTTGATACGCTAGTGGGATAATGGTCACCTAACCGCTTGGTATTATCTTTTGATATATGGGGTGTATTCGTGATTTCTATGAACAAGTTATAGGCTAATTACCAAAGTTTTTAGAATTGGATGGTTTGACATGAAATCTTTTATGATAAATGATACCTAAGCAAAAGATTTTTAGGCATAGATGGGATCAAACATGTCAATTAAATTTTGTTATTAGCGATCCCATAAACCAAGGAATTATATAATAAAATATAATTGATACTCAATATGTACCTAGTTGGATTCAAATGAATGATATAAAGGATACCTAACAATTTATTTGTTTTGCAACTTGGATCCTAGACTTTTATAATTAATGTTTTTAGAAACTAAGAGGGTATTAATTATTAAAGATTTAAATATTGAAAATACTAAATAAATTTTATAGATGTACACTACATTCTCATTACCATGAATCGTCATTTTGTAAATGATCTTAAAAAAACAATAACATTTGGTGGATACAATTTCAATAAATGTGTTCATATCTTGTTAGACCATAAAGTGTACCTTGTTGAAGGACCTATTCCTAAATCACTTGTTTTGAGTTGTAAACCTCAACATAATACCTTATGTTAGCACTGTGATGTTGAAGATGTTTCTAACATCATAACTAGCAACAGTTATTCCTGACTTCCAGGAAATCTTTTTATAATTTAGATGTATATATGATATTACAACATGTTAAGCAAATATTCCAACAATACAATGATATTTATTTTGAGCAAGTTCAAACAATGGAATAATGCAAGCCTGAAAAGAGCCACCATGTATGATCTAAGTGGCCCATAGTTTATGGAATGTATGCATTTATGCCTAAGAAATCCAAGAAGGCTTACATAAATGGATCATGTCTCATTTGTGGAGAAACTAGACACTAGAAGAGAAATTGTCCGTCTTATTGTAAAGAAAGTCTGAAAAAACTAGTACTTCAGGTATCTACTAGATATAACTTATGCTTTCCTTTTAACAGTCAAGTATATGGTACTTAATGTCAATCTAATATTTTTAGAAGGCTTGTAGATATTTCAAGAAGAGTGACCAACTGAGCACAAGCAAGTTGGAACTTCACTCTCGAAGTTTAGTTTATTATTTATGCTTAAGAACATAAAGTACTTGTATTGTAAAACAATATTGTTTTGAAACAATGTATATTTAAATTTAGTCTGTCTAAATATATATGTCTCGGTTAATTTATTAAATGATTGTTTATTTACTTAAATCATTTTTCATAACGATCACCTTCATTTTCTAAAACGATTAAATTCCATTTTTGAGAGCGATATCTCTTAATACAATTATAAAGTAAATGTCAATTTTTTTTAAATAATAAGTTCTATATAAAAACACTTTCGAATCAAACTAATCTAATAAATTGTTATCTTTGTTATATAAATAAAATACACATATTCCAACTTCAAGAAATGGATATTTAAAGGCAAATTATGTAGTTTATTTGACATATATGAATCCTATTTATATATAAAACATTCCTAAAGATATTTTCAGTAAAATATAGTGAAAATATTTATTAAGAAACTATAATTGTGATGTAAGACTTCATTTCTAATGTGTCTAGATTTAGTACAAAATACTTAATCATTTTTCATAACAATTACCTTCATTTTCTAAAATGATTAAATTCTATTTTTGAGAGCGATATCTCTTAATAGAATTATAAAGTAAATATCATTTTTTTCTAAATAATAAGTTCTATATAAAAACACTTTCGAATCAAACTAATCTAATAAATTGTTATCTTTATTATATAAATAAAATACACATATTCCAACTTTAAGAAATTGATTTTTAAAGGAAAATTATGTAGTTTATTTGACATATGTGAATCTTATTTATATATAAAAAGTTCCTAATGATATTCTCACTAAAATGTAGAGAAAATAATTATTAAGAAACTATACACTGTGATGTATGACTTCATTTCAAATGAATCTCTAGATTTAGTACAAGATACTTAATCAACTATATTTAACAACTATAGTCATTGTAATTATATTTTACATGTTGAAGGATAATTGTGAAACCTTTGTTGAAGTTTTCAAATATAAAGTTAAGATACAAATCAGTAATATCATCGAAATCCTTAGAGATAATAAATGATGATCTAAACTTTACTAATAAATGATGATCTAAACCTTATTGGATATGGTTTACCTTCTAATCGGTAGAAAGTATCTTCCTTTATCCTTTTGGGATTACACCTTGTTCACTATCACTTGTATCTTGAATACAAACACCAACTAACACTAGTACAAAACTGGTCTACGGCATCGGTTTTTGAAAACTAGGTGGTCTCGGTTTTCATATTTCTCATCACTAAATGTCATAAAGTAATTCACATGATTGTTTCAATGACATTTTATAGAAAACAAGTTACCATTGCAAATCAAACTTCACACATTCACATTGGTTTTACATAAAATAAAGACACAAGTCGTGCGACGACCGAAAACGATGGCCAAATTTCCTCTTTACTAACAGGTTTTGTTATTTTATATGTACATTTACCTTGTATTGGTTACTAAGCGATACATAGGGTGTTGAAGTTTTATTTTAAGTTATTAAATCTTATATTGAAGTTTCTAACATGAAAAAACTAGTGACTAGTCGTGCAACGGCCAAAACCGGTGCCCAAATTTCATCAGTTTTAACGGGTTTTTTATGTTATATGTACCTTAATGGGTTAAGTGAAGTCCAACTATTCAAGTCCAATAAACCGGTTCAAACTATCTAAGTCCAATAAACCGGTTCAAACGTTTTCTTAACATATCTATCACACCGGTTCAACCCGATTATTTTCGAAACCACCCGTTTTGATCCGTTCTAAAAATTAACATAAAACTGGTTGTTGTTGAACCACTCTCGTCCCCGATTCCCGTTTTGAACCGATTTTAAAAAAAATTGTAGTTAATATTATTATTTGTCACTACAAGTTGTAAAATATTAGCCTTGCTATAAATATTTTTTGGTCATTCAAATTATTCATCACATTCTATTTATATTGCTCTTCCCATGCACCTCATGCTATAAATAAATATGATCAACTCCACGCGCGTAGGAAGGAAAAGAAAGGATCGTACTGGCTAGGAAGAATTTACCAAGCTAATATTTTAACATAGGTAAATCTTAACAAAAACCCATAACTATCAAACCAATTATTAATAAAAAAAAATATTATGTATACAACAACACAACAACAGACTCCGGTATACTGGGTATATATACTGAAAATGAACAAAAAAAACTAACCAAAAATATTACAATACTTATAAAAGATAAAAGAATACTATCGGGTTTTGTCCTACGGCTACTGTATCTTCACAACTTCTTTTTTCCCTTACGTATTTTTGTACCCATACAATCCGACCGAAAGTAATCATTGTTGGATTTAGGAGCCATATCAAGTTTATCTACAGATGACATTATATATTTATCTTTGTGTGGTAAAACTATTGTACTGTATTCCTCATCAACGCTTTCATATGCATCTCTATAACTTTTTGGAGGTGTCATGATCACAATTGACTTGTTATTATCCTTCGAGTCTCTCACATAGAATACTTGTCGCGCTTGTGAGGCAAGTATGAACGGATCATCCTTATGCCCTAATGTATGTAGTTCTACCAAGATGTAGCCAAGAGGATCTTTTTTAACCCCTTTTTTATTATGAACCCTGACACACTTGAAAATAAGAATTTTTCTTATATGATAATCTAGAACCCATATATCTTTTAGAACACCATAATAAAATGAGTTGTCCTAGGATACTTCTTCTTTTCTAGATATGTGTGTGTCAGTCGACTCTACGCAAACACCACTTTTTTGTTCATGCAATTGATGAATGACAGGGAACAAATGTGCAAATTTTTCAAAAAAAAAAATTAACTTGGGTCATTATTTTACCTCCACTTTTAACCAATAACCGAAAGCTTCACTATGCTCTTTCTCCAGTAATACTTGTCTTCTCATGGAATGTTTATTTTTCAGATGCATCTAGTGTCACCTATGCGTACATTGATGCACAATAAAGTTAGAATATGTTTCCTTTTTTACCTAATAAGGATAAAATGAGTAAATGGGTTAAGAAAAAATTCATGCCTTAATGTAATAAGACCCCAACGTACTTTATGCATATATATATATATATATATATATATATATATATATATATATATATATATATATATATATATATATATATATAGATATACATACACACGCACACATCATTGTGTTAATGTATTATATACAGTAATCCATATATTTTATATATGAGCTTAATGTATTATACAGTTTTCCAGTGTAAGTGTTTAATTAATGAACATACTTTTACATGTATCCATATTAAGTCACAAATTTAATATTGTATTAGTGAATTAAGCTCTTAATATGGATTTTATAAATAAGTAGACAACTAATTAATCAAACAAATAATGAATATACAATTAGTAATATACTTACTCGATATATGGATGCACTTCAGGTGTCTTTTGCAGTACAAAGAAATGTACTTTTATGAAGAGTTGTGGACAAACTTCAGACGGATATGCAGTTGATAATGCTATTTCGTCGACATTATCAATTGTTTTATGTTTATCATGCGGAATACCAGCAATTTGTATGTTTTGGTGGTATTCACTTAAGAACTCAATTGTCTCCTCTGCAACATTCTCTTCAGGAATATCATTACATGGCGAACTGGATATTAGTATTGATAACCTCATGAACTTCCTTTTCATACACAACCACGGTGGAAGGTTACAAATGACAGTTAAAATGGGCCAAACACTATGATGTTTGTTTCCTCTGTTTACATCAACCCCATCAGCTAAAATTCCAAGTCGTATATTTCTTGCATTATTAGCAATTTCAGGGAACCTATCATCTATATTATGCCATGTTGGTGTGTCCGTCGGGTGACGTAGTACACCGTCATCTTTCCTACCACAACCAGGCTTGTGTTATATTATATCTTTTGCAATGCTCTTTAGTTTAAAGAGTCGTTGAAAGCATGGAATGATAGGGAAGTACCACAATACTTTAGATGGAATAATAGAGTATTCTTTTTTGACTATTTTTTATCTTCCATCTTGATTCCTCACAAATGGGACATCTATTCAAATCTGAATAGTTATTCATGTATAAAATGGAATGGTTGATACAAGCATGTATCTTTTTATATCCTGATCCCATTTTCTTTAGTGTTTTCTTCGCCTCATAAGTATTTTTAACCATTTCTTTATCTTTAGGTAACATACTCTTTATCAAAGGTAGTAATTCATTAAAGAAATTATCTGATGCTCCACACTTACTCTTCGAGTTAAAAAGTTGAACCAATGCAGACAACTTTGTATACTTATGACATTCTTTGTAAAGGGGCTTATTAGCATCCTCCAGAAGTAATTTGAACTTATTTGGGTTGTCTGAGAAATTCTTTTCTATACCTTGAACCATTTCTATTATATCAAGAGCATCCGTTGGGATTCTCTATTCAAAATTAAAAAATTCATTATTATTGTCCTCATCAACAGACCTACTATGACAAGACTGATCTTTTTCACCATGCATAGTCTATATGGTGTAGTTTGGATCAATTCCCTTAAGGTATAGATTATAATCAACCTCCTCGACTTTAAGAAAGAAGTGGTTTAAATAGGAAACACATGGACATGGAATTGAAATTTTATTTTTGTCCTTTTTTAACCGTTCCCTCTTGTTCACGTTGTCAACAACATACCTCAAAAAAGATTAAACTCCATCCACATATGATTGTTCAGTTCTACTTGAACGCATCCAATACTTATCTAAGTTCATGACGTTAGCCAAAATCAATTTGCAAAAACGGAAAATTTATTAATATAGTGAATAACGAATGAGGTGTATTAATAAAGCATGTAGTATTTAAATGCGGGAACTAATTTGTATGCATAAATGAGATGAATTGGAATTTATAGGTTACTCCGATGAATTAATTGCAAGCCTAAATCAATATTTGTATATAAATTTATCATGGTCAAACCTGATTCGAATTCAACGTCGAAGCTTTGTTTAGTAGACCGTAGATGATAATTTACAACTTTTGTTGGAAAACCTCCGATGATAATTGTGTTTGGGAGTGCTTTTGAAACTCCTTATTAGAGAATCCAGGTAAAAAGTCAATAAGTTGGAGAGGTATAAAGGTAATTTTCTGTATATATATGGAGGGAATTGAAATATTTGGAAAATTTGAATCCCTTTTATTTTGGGATTTGGAAGGAAATGAAAATATTATTGATTATAATTAATATTTTGTCAATAAATCTATGACTTTTTGAACCTCACTTTTTCCCCCTTGCCAAAAAGTCATTCGAAAAGGACTTCGGAAATACCTAAACACCTTTCTAACTTGATGGCTTTAAGAAGCACTCCCAAGTTCTGTTTTTAACATTTAAGACCCAAAACTTTAATATATTTCCAATATACATAACAATGACTATGGACAATATAAATTTCAAAAGATTGTCATGATATTCATTAAGAAAATGAAATCCTGATAAATAAACTTACATTTCATACAAAAAATGTACACAAAATACATCTTCATTACATCATCAAACAAAAAAATCGACATGATATATCTAGCTATGTACACAAATTTTGAAACCACCACTTTGACTATCCACATGCATGTGTACAACAACATAATTTTTGTGGGTTGAGGTAAGTGAGTCCCAGTTTAACCAAATTAAAATATAGTCCTATATGATGGGTTTTACTTGCAATAACGCGGATAAATCCTAATATAGTCCTATATGATGGGTTTTACTTGTAATAACGCGGATAAATCCTTATACTCTTAAGGGTACATGCAACCTATTAGATCTAGTCATAACTCTATTGAAGTAACATTATATTGAACAACAAGAACCATATAAGCCTAGGTAATTTTGAAAATTATAGAAGAAAAACATACCTTTTGATTGTTGTCGTAAACAATCAAACAATCCTTTTTGTAGTTGCTTGGAAACTAGCACTAGAAATCTCGTGCCTCTGATGGTTCACACCCAACCCTAGCAACTAGGAAACTTGAAGAGAGGACAGGGGAGAGACAAAATTTTGGCTGGCTTCTTAACTTATGGGTTGGCCAAAATTTAGAGGGTGGAGTACCCTATTTATAGCTAACCAAGAAACCGTAGATAACCCTTACTTAATTAAAATAATAATATCTTATATTAGGTACTTATCTGGTTTTCTAATTATCTCTAAGGGATATTCTAGAACCCTAGAAACACCCGAAAACCGTCCACCCTCATGTGGAAGGTTCTGGAACCCCTTCTGTTCAACTATTGAACAATTGCAACTTAGGTCCTTGCATTATTAATTAATCCAATTAATCCAAAAACTAATTCTAATTAATTAATGATTAATTATTAATTAAACAATACAATTTCTAATTAATATATTATTTTCATAACATATTAATAAATTCATTTATTGCTATTTATTAATCATATAATAAAATAATATTATTCTCTCTCTCTCTCTCTCTCTCTCAAAGTCATCCTATTCAATTACTAGGTTTGAGGGCAACCCAAAAGGACTTTGCTAATAATTCAAGTATATATACTAATTCAGTTATTGGCATAGACACCTAATCCAACAGTCTCCCACTTATATAAGTTTATAACTACAATTACCAGTATTACTCTAAATTAAAAAGCAAAGAGTGCTTCCATAGCAACAGCCGAACTCTGACTGAACAGATATTGATCCTAAGATAAGTGATCAAATATTCCTCCATTCTACTACATATCATACATACATCACACATGGATTAAAATCAATTCCATTATCAAAATTTTGTTTCCCGATTTCCTAATTTGTGATGACGACATAAGACTTCAAATTGAACACATCAATCGAGTCCTGGTTGGGCCCAGCATTATAAGTCAACACCAAATCACCTAGGATCCCAAACATATCGCTTTTCCCGTTAGGGCAAAAAGAACGAATAAAATTTGACTCATATGGTTGTATCATTTACTTATCAAATCATACCTGATAATGCATTTTATAACATCATGTTACTGATGCGTTTTCGCAATACCAATGCACAACCAACTTGTAAATTACAACTTATATATCTTCGTTTCTACAATATAAGATATTATCGTCTCAGAATTACTCATGATATAATCCATGAAGAAATTCTATGAGCGTGGGTTTATCCAATACTTAAATCTCCATTTCTAAGTACTCATGAACTTTGTAGTAATACAATTGATATGTCTAACTCCCTTAGACAATCTACTATCCAATTCATGACAGCCTTAATTCATTACTTACTTCCCAAAGTATGAGCGATTGTGGAATTTAAATAATCAAATTATTCTGGAAGTAAACATGCAAAATGAAACACAAGAATAAATAATTGACAAAGGAAATAAACAAACTCATAAATAATCTCTATTATTTAATCACGAAAAATAAATTACATTTATTTTGTTACAAGTTTCAAACTATTCATCTAACTACTAAAACTAATATCATCTCTTAACCCAATGCCCATGCTTAAGTAGTACGGGCTCATACTACCTTCCACACATATCCGTAGTCGATTCAGAATTCATCCCAAGGCCCCAATTCACTGTACTAAACCACCCCTAGGTGTGTTAACACCCATATGCTCCTAGGGGCCGCAACTAACTTCCTAGGCACTCCTCCTAAGACTACACTCGCTCATGCACCGCCGGTTGCCTTGTGCATGCTAGTTGTATACAATACAGGATCAGATAGACAGTCGAATAACTGACTCTACCCAAAGTCCACAACCAAAAAAGGAATAGGAAATAAGGCCAAGTCAATCATTCTAAGGTTATATAATCCAACCCGTATATAACTATACAGCATACACCTAGCAATAACATAATCAAATATCATATATCAAGCAACTCCATATACCATATGACATCACTGAAATCAGGAAATACTATCAAGCAATTTCAAAAAGAACGTTAGCTTATCTACTAGCATGCACTTCTAACAATTCACGTATCAGGAAATTCAAATTCAGCGCATATAACAAGTATGGGTATTTTGGGAATCACTCTCATGTTTGGGCTCTGGCTGACTGTACACATTGCATTTTCCTGTAAAGCCAAGGTTAAGTCAAAGGTCCATGTTCCATATCCCAAGCCAACAATCAAACAAGAACATGACAAGAAACGATCCCATGTCCCTAACCCAACCCTTTTAATATAAAATTCTTTTCCAAAAACATTTTATGAAAATTCCTGGATCCTAGTTTGAGTTTGGATTAACACAAGTGTTCCTCCAAATCCCTCAAACCAGGGCTCTGATACCAACTTGTAACGTCCCATATTCACGTCAAAAATTTTCATTTTTAGTTACTATAAAACTGCTCATTTTTAGAATGCAAATTAAGAAAACCATTTGTTGCAAGTACAATATTATAAAATCAAATTAATCTAGTAAACATAGAATCTTCATTGCTTTTGATGAATGTGTACAACCATGCCTTCTCCTTCCTATAATAACCGATTATACCTGAAAAACAATAACAGTTGGGTAGGCACGAAGCTTAATGAGTCCCCCCCCCCCAAATACCCCACACCAAAACCATACAAGCATGTATATCGGGTCTAAAGTCATCAGATTGGATCACCCCGGGTATGTTGGCATGTTGCGTCAACCCAACCGCTCTTCTCAATCCTCCGTGCCTACGACTTACAGTCGTCCTGCACCTGGTATCTTGGCCTACAGCACACAGCAGGACCACCTCAACCTAACCCACCACCATATGTCGACATACAAACAAACAAGAAATCAAGTAGGCACATAAGCACAAGTAACTATGACTCTACGTGTCAAACATTTCACTACTGCCTACTATGCCCCTCACAACACACAGGTCCACTACCGACAAACCTCCAAGGAATGCATAGCCATATGTAACCAGAGGTGATGTAGACAGTCGAACAGATGACCCTACTCTAGAGCCATAACCAAACAAGGAATGGGCAAGAAAGCCTAGATCAAGTGTTCTCAGGCTTTCCTTCATAGCTACATACAGCCCCTAGGGCACTCCAGTAGACGATAACCAGTCTACTGGTACTCTAACCAGCATACCACTATTGCTACCTACTAACACATAAGTGTATATATATATATATATATATATATATATATATATATATATATATATATATATATATATATATATATATATATCTAACAGATCACTACAACACATCAACATCCTATACACAAGGAAACATAACCAAATCTAGTGGGCCGACATTGGTGTCTTCAACCCACGATACAGAGAGGAAAACTCACCTAAATCGAAGAATCCCAAAAACACTACGACCCGCTCCCTTTCTGCACTGATTGCTCCCACGAACCTACTGGCACCAAAACATGGTAGAATCTTAATCAACTGCCCAAATCCTTCAAGTTTGACTCAAAGTCAAACTAGTCAAAAAGTCAACGATCAACAGGCCAACTGATCCTCACAATGTGACAATCTCTTGGTCACGTCGTGACCAACTAAAGGACAAAATAATAGAGTGTAACGGCCCAAATTTTCAAGGTTAAAAGTTTCATTTTTATTATATTCAAAACATCATTGTAACTTTGTACTAACATTGAAAAGCATCTAAATAAAAACTATTATCAAAGTTCATTCCCAAAGATCACATATTACGGACAACAAGGGTGTATGCGCTGCAATCGTCCCGAGCTCTTTCATTTGAAAATTGGAGTACCTGAAACATAAACTGAAAACCATAAGCACAGAGCTTAGTGGGTTCCCCAAATACCACATACCATACATATCAAGCGATAATCAGATATGGGCCCCACCCACACTCCAATAATAGTGAGATACAAGCCCCGCCCACACTCGCATCGAAATGAGATACGGGCCCCGCCCAATAGACATACACATTCAAGCACATACACGTATCACACAGACAACGAGTAGAACCACATAATCAAACAATGGTCGGCCTTGGTGCCTTAGACCCGCAGAACCTGGTGAGGAAACTCACCTCGAATGCAGAAGCACACTGAAAGAAATCCCTAGCTGCTGCCCTGATAACTTCTCGAGCTAACAATACCAAAATATCACCCAATTAGCAATTGGGTTCCAAACCATAATCCATACTTGGGATAAACGACCATTTTACCCCTGGCCCAACAAGATTCATAACTAAGGCCCAAGCCTAATTCCAACAAGATCCAAAACCACAAAATCCATAAAGGCTCACTAATGGCCCAATTTTCCAAATTAGGCCCAATCCCATACGGGCCTTATCCTAAGCCCATATTTTACAATTCAGATTGCTTCAAACACCCCTTGGGACAAACTTGATCAAAGGAAAAAGTCAAAAGTCATAATCAACGGCCCAAGTTGACCCAACTCGCCGAGTTGTCCTTCAACTCGTCGAGTTCCTATGACAACTGCAAAATCGGGAAGAACCCGATCCAAATCGCCGAGTGGACCCACACCAACTCCAAAACGGGAAAAAAATAAAACAACTCGTCGAGTTGGCCATCCAACTCGTCGAGTTCACCTGAGACCAAACAGCTTAATCCATTAAGTCGATATACTCGAAACTAACAGCTTCTCCCACTCAGATCTTAACTGAAATGGCCCTAAGAATGGTAGAGTTTCCAACATTACCCCTAAGAACCACCAAAATGGGCTCAAAACCCAAACCCTAAACTTAAAAGGGTAAGGAGTTAATCATTAAGCACTTATTCCACAAGGACACAACTCCAAGATGCAGATCTGACCATATGAGGCTAGATGGCCATGTAATGTTTCCAACTTTACACTTAATCATACTTAGAAGAAAGCTCAAAAGCTTAAAAGAGACCAAAAGAAGGACTTAATGAATGCATGAAGCCCTTAGGACCATAAAGTTGGCACCTTTATGCCAAAGGAGCTCAAGAGGACCATAGATCTGGAAGAATAGCACTTGGGACGTCCTTCAACCCCACCAATCACCCAGACATGGCTAAAAGCATCAAAAATTAACCCAAAAAGAGATCTAATCAAATATTAAGCAAGGATAGAACTTTATACCCATAATATGCTGGAAATGATGCAAATAATCAAGATCTGAAGGCTTCTACCTGAATCATCACCTTGCACCAAGCTCCTTCTTCTTCCAAAGCTTCAAACACACTAAAAAGGGCTCACAACACTCAAAAAGGCTTTAGGGTTTCGAGATTAGGGTTAGAGGCTATGGAGGCTGGAAATGAGGCCACCACCTGGGACTTAAGCTCTATAAATAGGGAGGAAAACCCCAAAATTAGGGTTTCCTAAACAACGCCCAACTCGTCGATTTGGGTCCTCCAACTCGCCGAGTTGCCACATTAACCCCGCGACTAAAACAACTTCTACTCGCCGAGTCGAGGCTCCTCAACTCTTCGAGTAGACCCAATAAATCCTCCTTATTTTTCATCTTCAACTCGCCGAGTTGGCTCCTCCAACTCGCCGAGTTTAACTTGAAATTGACATAACTCCATAATTAACCTTCTAGATTCCGAGTGTTACAACTCTCCCCCACTTAAATTAGATTCCGTCCTCGAAATCGCTCCTTACTGCCACTCATAACAAAACAATCCACCTAAAGGACATAATCAAAATTTTGCGCATAAGAAAATCTTCCCCAGACAACCAGAATCCCAAATCGAAACTTCTATTCTGAAGATAACATCCAAACCTTCAGCCCCTACAAACCACTTCGACCTTTCTGAGACCTAAAATCTATAATGGTCTGACTCCCCGGCAGACCGCTCATGCTGAAACAACTCTATGCCTAACTCTTAACGAATAACCGACCGATCCTAACACTTCCGATCCCGAACACACCACGGCCGATCCAAATTTACTGAAACCACCCTTAGAATAGTTCTTCCATCCCGATGAAAAACGAATCCTCAATCTCTCAAATAAAACCAATCCTATATCACCTGAAACCCGAAACCTAAGTCTCAATAGTCTGACTCCCTGTCAGACTTCTCACACCGAACCGTTACCATGCCAATCTCATAGAGTTCATTCCAAAAAAATGTTTCCGATCCCTGAACATATTTCTGCTTCAAAGGGAAACAAAGTCACTAACCATATACAGCTATAGAACACTTATACCCGACAGCAGGCTCAGATCATCCTTTGAGTAGAAGATGCATCCCAGCAACGGTTAGACTCAAACGAGAGCTACGCAACAGGGCCAAATCAATTACTCTGAGATTATTTAATCCCGCTGCGAGTGACTTAGCATTTCCCAATCACCCAATTACTTCACACACACGATACCCAATCACTAATACTACCCGAAACACTGATACCGCCCGAAATGCTGAAACCGCCCGAAAAACTGAAACAACATGCTGCCTCCTGCTTGCTTTCCAAAATCTACCGAGATCTCCCTGGTCCCAATTCGTCAGCCAGTCATCCGAAATACCGAGTTCCAGCCCGGTTGCTGAGCCAAAAGACTCCCACACAGTCGCCCCTCGCGACTTCCAACAGAAAGCCACACATGCAATAACTACCCAAACAATCTCGACACTAACCTGATGCTAAACTGAACGCTACAGGACCAACTGTAGTCTTATCTCATACCTGATATCCCGCAACCTACCAATTCATGATTCCAAACGTGTTGTGGCCCTCCCACAACCATCTGAATAAATCCATGAGCAAACAACAAATTTGCCTCAATCTCCCCGCTGCCCAGGGACCGGTGTCACACCCCTAAACCAGGATGGGCGAAACGTTCGGGGTTGGATGACTTTCATGTATTGTATCATAACAAAATGCATAATAGTAACCAAAGCAAACAAGACCATCATACATATAATTGAAAAAGTTACATCATTTCAAGCGTTACATGTTTCAAAAGTCAATTGCAATATGATGACAAAAGATTTCTTTGATGCCTTAGCGTCCCATCCTCAAAAGTCGGTGGTTACCTATTTTAATGATTCCCTGAGAATACAAGTTGTTTTGAAAAAGTGTCAACAATTAAGTTGGTGAGTTCATAAGAGTGTGTATGAATAATTGTAAGCCTTTCCTTGTAAAGTAATCGTGTTTGTTTCCAGAAAATCCGATATTTTCCATAAAATGAGTTGTAAGCCGTTTACTTGTAAAATGATGGTGTTCGTTCCAGAAAATCCAATATTTTCCATAGAAATGAGTTATAGTCTTAAATGTTCCAAGCCCGAAATGTACAAGTATTTTCCATACTTAAAATAGTAATATGTAGTTTTATTCGTATATAAAACTGTTTGAAGAAATGTGTTTTCGTGTAAAAATAAACGTATTGTCGTTTCCCCATGTGAGTTTTCATAACCGTGCTAAAGATGAAGTTGCCTGCCGCAACATTCTTCAGGAATCGAAATGTTTATGACATTTGTCACCCATAACCTGCCGGTCTAACTGTAGCTAACAGTTAGGGTGTGGGATCATCAGTCTCGTATAGATCTATACACAAGTATCACGCTCTCCAACAGGAGACTCTGGTTATAAAACAGGACTTTCGTGTATACCTCGGTAGGTACGATGAAGACAATGTCTCACAAATTTATTCAACGAGTTTACGTGTTTTTGTAATGAAAACGTTTGTATATGTTATTATCCTCTTTTTCCAGGATAATAAAGAAAATGGCGTAAAATAATTATATATGTATCTTATATAATTACACCCTTTGCTCAACGGGTTACAAAGGTGGTAAAGTTTCGTACTATACTTATATAGTTTATTATAGAAAGTAATTTGTACCCAATATATATATATATATATATATATATATATATATATATATATATATATATATAAAAGCATAATGTAGCGTATTTTGTACTCGTTTTTCATAGCTTTATGTTTTAATCAAAACTTTGCATGTAAAAGATCACGAGTTTAGTGGTAAAGCCATTTCATGTATTTAGCACTTTTTCGCAAAATAGTAAGTAAATGTATTTAAACGTTTATGTTTTAACGTAAGTTTTCTTGTGTTTACTTGTATTCACCCCCCCCCCCCCCTAAAAACATGGAAAAAATCTTGAAAATTGTAGGGGTATGAACTCACCTCGAGTGTGTTCTTGGTTGGATAACGAGGTGATCGCGGTGTTCTTCAAGTTTATAGTACGTGAAAGTGTTCGTATCCTACGAGTATTTAACACACAATTTTGTGTGTAAATTAGTTAAACTTACTAAGAACATGTTGAAAAAGCACTAGATAAATTAAGGAAACTTACCAAAAGTTCCTAAGATTAATTGAAGGATTTGGTTTACTGGAAAGGTTTGAATGAGCTTCTGGAAATGTTTGAATGTGTTCTTGACAACGCTTGAAGATTTGAAGATGTTCACATCGATTTTGAGAGAAAAGTGGGAAGATTTGTAGATGAAAATGGGGATTATGAAGGTGATTTCGGTTATATATATATATGGGTAAAATTGATGTGACATATGCATTGGAATGTGTATTTTATCACATTGGAAGAAGTGTCATCGGATAAGGTAGGTGATTTCGGCCTATCCCTACCGAAATCCCCTTGATTTTGGTCCAAGATCCAACCGAGAACCAAGGTCTTCGGTCTAAAGGGGTTCTCGGTCCAAGGGTGGGACCTCGGCCATGGGAGATTTCGGTCTAGCCCCATGATTTCGGTCCAAAGAGATTTCGGTTTCAATTATTTAAGATTTAAGGTTTTCGATCCTAAAACCAAGAATCCTAAAAGCAAAGTGTAAAGTGTTTTTGTTTTACTAATTGACTTTGTTTGAATGGATTGACTTTGGTTTGACTTGTTTGACTTTTATTGACCCGAAATAACCGGTTGTTACAACCGGTGAATGCTACGGGCCACCCCGCAGCCTTACAGCACCCCCACCTTGCCACAACTGCCGCCCATAGCCTTACCACTAATCTATAAATTCGAACATATCTAAAGTCGAGCACACACTCGACCCAATACCTGAGCTGGACACGAGCCATACTGGAACCACAACCTGGGTCTCCACCAAAGTATGTTATCAAACACCAAGAAGATGCGAACCCAATGTTGGGAAGTTTCCTGAATCCCCAACTCACAAAATCCTCAATCCAGGTAGCCACTTGGGCTGCCATTCCCCCCGATGGGGATGTGAAACTCATCCTAGTCTCATACCTGCTCCTTCCTTGAATTCCTGGATGATCCTCCCCCACTTTGATTTGTCTAAGCTCTTACATCACCCAAGATTGGAAGGATTACCAATCCTTCTGACCCTCCAATGATCAAAGTGCTGACAACCTGCACTTCCCAATACTAGTGATCCATTACTAGCTAAACTTAAAAGAACGCACCACCCCTGAAGACCAACTGAACACTTTCCGAACCCAGTAGCACTGATAACCCTAAAGTCAAAGAATGGTAACACACTCAAATCCTGAAGTCCATAGGAACAGATGCTCGGACCAAAATCCTCCATAATAGACCACTTCCTTTGGCACACCAAGAGTCCAATCCGGACACTAACGTTAAAACCATTGAATCCTAGCGATGTTGGGGAATCAACCCACCGAACCCGGACCATAAACTTTCCACACAATGCCTCTGATCGATCCTGACCAAAACCAGAATAAAACCCAAACACTTGGAACCCACTATACCATATACGACCCTTACAAATTCACTGACGATTCATGTCATGCAAAAGACATATAACATTTCTTGAAGATATAACCCAAACATAAACAGAGAAATAAACCAGGGATACACTTACCCCAACCAATGCAAGATTCCAACAACAAAATTACTGATAAAACGATGAAGAAAGAAAAAGATAACATACTTGCAATGTCGCCTGCTGGAGTTCTGACCTCCCCCGCCTGACACTGCAAAGCCCGACTCTTCTCCGTTGGGGCTCCTGCCCTACCCTCTTACCCATCGGAGATTTGAAAAATAGTTGAATCAGGTGTACTCGCTACTCCTCCCCTCCTCCCTGGACAGACGGACCTCTTGTAGCCCACTTGGTTGCAGAGAAAACATAACGGGCTTTCCCCTTGAGTACAATCCCTGCTGACATGATCAACCCTGATGCAATTGTAGCAACGCATACTCCTGGAACGACAAACTCCATTGTGTCGTTTCCCGCACGTGCTGCACTATCCCCGGTCCTGCTGGCCTCTCAAACGTTGATCAAAAATCTTGGGTCTCTTCCCAGGACCCTCCAATGTATGCACCTGATCTGATCCCTTCTTCATGAGGTGCTCCAAATCGATCTCCCGCTCCCGGACCCTAGAAACCATATCATTTAGGGTCTGACACCCTGACACGCTCACCAGCTCACTTGCCAACGGCTGAGCTGCGACAACTGGAGCAACCTCTGCCCTAAACCGGGTCATAAACTCCTCCCAAGACATTGTCTCCAATTCAGAAGGCGAAGAAGATTACGCAATAAATTCCCAATAACCCCTTTCCGCCCGATACACGAGATCCAAGGTGAACCGAACCTTGGCTCATATGGGGTAGAGACTAGTGCGGAAAACACTTTCCATCTCCTCAATCCAACGCGAACTCAAAATCCTGGCAGTCCTTCCACTAACTGGCTCATCACCTGAGCCGGAACCAAACCCTGAACTTTCCCCTTGCATGCTCATCACCTATCTGAAATACCACAAGCCAACGATCAAAACATGCTCGAAAATTCCTCCCCCACAAGCTCCTTAGATTCTCCAAGTTTTTGCTGATTCGAG
Organism: Lactuca virosa; assembly: GCF_052849685.1. Classification (NCBI taxonomy): domain Eukaryota; kingdom Viridiplantae; phylum Streptophyta; class Magnoliopsida; order Asterales; family Asteraceae; genus Lactuca; species Lactuca virosa. Next base: position 162,026,586 of record NC_136427.1, on the reverse strand, counting down.
TATGGATCATATGCTTTCATTAGTACGGACCCAATACTACCTTCCACACCTATCCATACTTTCCTCAGCAATCCTCCTGAATCCTCTAAGTCACTTCCTCAAACCAAGGCACAAAACTCACAAATTGCATCACTAACCCACTGAAGCATATCCTAGGCTTTCCTAGGTTACCGAACTCAACCAGCCCTCAGCTGCTGAAAGATTCCCACCCATGTCGACCAACTACCTCATGAATACAGTCACATACAACAGAGATCAGATAATCCTTCGAGTAGAAGACTCAACCCTAGAACAGTTGGACTCAAACGAGAGTTGCGTAATAGAGTCAAATCCACAACTCTTAGATTATTTAACATGTGCCGCACATGACTCAACATAATCACTTAGTAGTTAACCACATCACTAAGAATCCCACAATGCACAAAGAAAGCAACATTCAGGCACCAGAAAAATTTAACCAGCATACACTAATCAAGCCCTTCTATCCATTGATCCGAAAACCATACTATCATGCAATTCTAAGAGCTCATACAATCAGGCATATAAAGTCATCTCTCCTATCATATAATATTGAGCAGATCCTGAGCCCTAATCTAGCATGCATTCACATAATAAACATGCATTGGTATTTTGGGAACCACTAACTTGAGCTCGACCGATTTCACGCATCACACCCCTTTCTTTGATTAGAAATTCCTTTTTAATTAAATGTTTATTTTATAAAAAAATTCACCAAACCCTCAGTTTGAGTTCTGGCACACCCGAGAGTATGCCCGAATCCCTCAAACCAAGGCTCTGATACCAACTTGTAAAGCCCAAAATTTCAAGGTTAAAAAATTCATTTTTATTATTTTCAAAACACCATTGTAACTTTGTACTAACATTGAAAAGCATCTAAATAAAAACTATTATCAGATTTCATTCCCAAAGATCACATATTAGGGAAAACACGAGTGTATGCGTTGCGATCCTCCCGAGCTCTTTCATTTGAAAACTGGAGTACCTGAAACATAAACTGAAAACCGTAAGCACAGAGCTTAGTGAGTTCCCCAAATACCACATACCATACATATCAAGCGATAATGAGATACGACCCCGCCCACACTCCAATAATAGTGAGATACGGACCCTGCCCACAATCGGAAACGGACCCCGCCTAATGAGATGCGGGCCCCCGCCCACACTCGTACCGAAATGAGATACGGGCCCCGCCCACACTCATATAACGGGCCCCGCCCAATAGACATACACATTCAAGCACATACACGTATCACACAGACAACGAGTATAACCACATAATCAAACAAGGTTCAACCTTGGTGCCTTAGACCCGCAGAACCTGGTGAGGAAACTCACCTTGAATGCAGAAGCACACTGAAAGAAATCCCTAGTTGCTGCCCTGAAAACTTCTCGAGCTAACAATACCAAAATATCACCTAATTAGCAATTGGGTTCCAAACCATAATCCATACTTGGGGTAAAACGACCATTTTACCCCTGGCCCAACAAGATTCATAACTAAGGCCCAAGCCCAATTCCAACAAGATCCAAAACCACAAAATCCATAAAAGCCCACTAATGGCCCAATTTTCCAAATTGGGCCCAATTCCATATGTGCCTTATCCTAAGCCCATATTTTACAATTCATATTGCTTCAAACACCCCTTCGGACAAACTTGATCAAAGGCAAAAGTCAAAAGTCAAAGTCAACATCCCAAGTTGACCCAACTCGTCGAGTTGTCCTTCAACTCGTCGAGTTCCTCTGACAACTGCAAAGTCGGGAAGCACCCGATCTAAACCGTCGAGTTATCTAATCAACTCGTCGAGTTGACCCACACCAACTCCAAAATGGGAAAAAATTACAAAACAACCCGTCGAGTTGGCCATCCAACTCGTCAAGTTCACCTGAGACCAAACAGCTTAATCCATTAAACCGATATATTCGAAACTAACAACTTCTCACACTCAGATCTTAACTGAAATAGCCCTAAGAAGGGTAAAGTTTCCAACTTTACCCCTAAGAACCACCAAAATGGGTTTAAAACCCAAACCCTAAACTTAAAAGGGTAAGGACTTAATCATTAAGCACTTATTCCACAAGGATACAACTCCAAGATGCAGATCTGACCATATGAGGCTAGATGGCCATGTAAATTTTCCAACTTTACACGTAATCATACTTAGAAGAAGCTCAAAAGCTTAAAAGAGACAAAAAGAAGGACTTAATGAATGCATGAAGCCCTTAGGACCATAAAGTTGACACCTTTATGCAAAAAGAGATCAAGAGGACCATAGAACTGGAAGAATAGCACTTAGGACGTCCTTCAACCCCACCAATCATCCAAACATGGCTAAAAGCATCAAAACTTAACCCAAAAAGAGATCTAATCAAATATTAAGCAAGGATAGAACTTTATACCCACAGTATGCTGGAAATGATGTAAATAATCAAGATCTGAAGGCTTCTACCTGAATCATCACCTTGCACCAAGATTCTCCTTCTTCCAAGAGCTTCAAACACACCAAAACACACTAAAAAGGGCTCATAACACTCAAAAAGGCTTTAGGGTTTTGAGATTAGGGTTAGAGGCTATGGAGGCTGGAAATGAGGCCAACACCTGGGACTTAAGGTGTTTAAATAGGGTGCAAAACCCCAAATTTAGAGTTTCCTAAACAGCGCTCAACTCGTCGAGTTGGCTCCTCCAACTCGCCGAGTTGTCACATTAACCCTACGACTAAAACAACTTCTACTCGCCGAGTCGAGACTCCTCAACTCATCGAGTAGACCCAATAAATCCTCCTGATTTTTCATCTTCAACTCGTCGAGTTGGCTCTTCCAACTCGTCGAGTTCAACTTGAAATTGACATAACTCCACAATTAACCTTCTAGATTCCGGGTGTTACATAGAGACTCTTCAATCTTCATACGTGATAGGCATCATGTCACATTGTGAGAACTGGCTAAAAGACAACTTGATGAATTAAACCCTTAATCCATTAAGCCACTAATCCATTTCCTCTATAAGGCTTCCTTACACCCCAAAATTCATAAAAAAATCAATGATTTAAGGTCATTTATGTCCAATGCAAGACTTGAGCTCAAATTAGGTAACTTATGAAGAAAAGGAGGTCAAAACCTCAAGCATGAGCTCAAACATCACCCAAAATTTAGATCTACCACATATAATCACCAAGGGAATCTAAGGACCCATAAAGTTGCCAACTTTAAGGAATCCCAACACTCTAACTCATCTAACCATGAACAATAATGCATAAAAATCTAGATTTAGCAACAAGAAACCAAAAATCATGAAGCTTGAATACTCACAAGGGTCCAGAGAAGTTGTTAGAGGATGGCAACGAGGCTTACAAGCTGAATCTATGCTCCAAAGATGGTCCCTTAACCTTCAAGTCACCAATACTCCACCAAATGCTCAAGAATTCATAGATGGGGTTACGATTTCGTTGGAAATGATTGGAGGCTGGAAAAGATACCCTAGTTCATGATTGAAGATCCTTAAATATGGAAGAAACTATAAAATTCGTGGGCTTAGGCTGCAACCATCTTCACGGCGTCACCACTCTCTTGTCACGTCGTGAAAGGCCCTCTTGGACACATATTTCATTTTTCACTTGTCACGTCGTGACGTCTTATGGTCACGTCGTGACACCCGGTTTACCCAAAAACCATGTCTTTAACCCCTTGAAACCCTAAACCAATTCGCTCTAGAAACTAGGTGTTATACCAAAATTAAGTCATATTCAAATTTTCTCATGATGTCTTAGGTGTGCAATATATTTTATAACTTGATGTCGATCAAGACGTTAATATCGATTGTACTTTAACTTTTTTAAAATGAACCATAATTTTTGTTGTTACAAACCGTAATAATTAGGAAGAAAACGTCTTAATTACAAAGAAATAAATAAATAAATAAACAAGATCATTATGATCTACAAATAAATGCTTAAGATCACAAACATAATATCATGAGGGTAACCTTTTTAATTCAAGCTCATCGATGAAGTGGTGATACTCAATGATGCTTCTTAAATCCTGTGATGCTCGATTTCAAGTTAAATAGACGAATTTTTGAGACTTGACTATATAATAAAACCAAAGAGGTATGTTCAGATCGTTTTTAGATCTTAAGATTCTAGTTGGGATCCTAAGATCCCACTATAAATCCTGCTTCAAATAGATCATAGTGAGATTGAAATCGTTTTTGACTTGTAAGATCTTAAAATCGTAAGATCTTAAGATCAAGATCAGGATCTTAACAGCCATGAGAAAAACTGCATTTATTAAGTGACCTACATTCTGCACTCTGCACTTTGACATAGGGGGTGTGCAACCTCTATTAAGGGTACTTGATGTTGGAAAATACCCGTTAATATAGCCATCATATTATTTTGTACTGTTTTGATGTGTTAGGTACAATTATATTGTGTACCATAATATTTTTCAGATGACATATTAGGTCCCTTGGATTAATTATATATAGTATGATGGATATGACATTTGTACATAGGTTGAGAGACTAAATTTGTGTGGTTCTAAAGACTTCCCCATAAGGTGTAAAATTGATCATTAACACATTATAAATACATAGGGTATAACATGTGAAGCTATATCAAACGTTTATTCTTCTCCTCTTCAGTTCTCTCTACAAAAACACTGTTATCTATTGTGTGAAAATCCATCCATCGGATTTGATCAACAAAGACACCATTACGGGAAGTTTAGTAGGATCAATGAGCACCATCATCTTCACTCCACTGAAATTATGTTTCCCTTCAAGTAAGTATTCTTCATCTTTTAATGTTTATCAAGCAATTGAGAAATCGATCTTGGATTAATCTCACACTTGATTCTTGAGAAAAAAAAAACTAATATCCGATCACATATTTCTTCCAAATTTTAATTATAATCTTATAAAAGATAATTAAGCTTATGAATGAAGTCAAATTGTTAAAGAACTGCATAGCGGTATTTTGATATTCTATTACAAATATGTGTTAATGACAATAGATGGTGTTTAAAAGGTATGGGGGCTTAAAAGAAGGGAAAATAGCTTGGATTCCATTAAGGTGATTATTATCCAATACATATCCCATAAAAATATATTGGACCAACAATGATAGTAAAACATTTAATCATAAAAAATCATTGATAGTTATGATGAGAGAGGGTTTGAAATGGGGACTTAATCCGAAAAAACTTTCGCAATCAACTAGATCCAACAAATGGTCGAAAACATTTTAATATAAAAACTACACCCAAAGTCGCATGTTGATACATAATCGACCTCAACGATAATTTTGAATAAATTCCAGCGGAAGCCCTCTTAGTCGGCCGTTGGAAGGGACGAAGGAAATGAGCGACATGGTCTTTTGGAAAAAGTGTATGTGAAGTGACGAACATCTAAACACTTGTGGAAAAGTTCGACAAACATCTTGACTTGCTAAAGAAAAAAATTAAGATTGAAATAAGGCGAGATTTTGATAGCTCGGGAACACCCAATCTTAACTGATATGCAAGTTTTTAAGATGTTGAAAGAGTATGTTGAGTCGGAAGACTTCGACACGATTTTAACAGTAAAATGGAAAATTCACAAGAACTATGAAAATTTGTAATTTTTATTTAAGTTTAATGTAGTTTTTCTTAGAAGTCAATCTATTTTTATTTTCTTCCATTCATGTAATTTATATTTATTTTTAAAAATATTTATTTAATTGTATGAAAATAATTTTTTTCTATTTAAATAAAAAATGATATAGATGATGTGGAGCAACCCCTGTTTTTTTAGGTATGTTGTGTGGAGTGGTGATAACATGAAGTTATTTTTGCAACACTCTATTGTGGGGGAAGGTGGGTATACCCAAAGCCTAAAAGGGTAAAAGAGAAGTTGTCGTATGAATGGAAATGTCCCATTCTTATAAACTTATATCTTAAACCTGGTCACATCCTTGCGAATATCCGGTTAGTAAATAGCCATCGAGTTTGTGGATAGACCCACGGATAACAGGTAGTCAGGTACCAATTTGTGATCTTAAAAGGGATAATGACTTAAAAGGGTAATATATTTTTCGATTTGTACACATTTGGTCACTGAGTTTTTTTTTCGTCCACATTTACCCCTTCAACTTGTTAAACTGTACACATCCAGTCCTTATGACCGGTTACTCCAGGTTAGCCGGGAAAAATGACTTATTAGGGTAATATATTTATCATTTTGTACACATTTAGTTCTTAATATTTTTGTACACATTTAGTCTTTAATATTTTTTTTGTTTCAAAATAAGTCATTTTTTGTTTTTGTACCAATTCAGTACTTATGAATGATTTATTTAGGGTTTTTCTCACGACATCTAACATGGGACTATCATTGATGACAGGGACGGTTCTCTTTGGGTGCCCGTAGTGGCACCGACAACCCCTGTTTTTTCTATACGCAGTGTAAATTTTTCGATATTTTTTTTTTCTTTTTTCAACGGACCGGCAACACCTACTACCAAATCTTGCGTCCGTCCCTGATTGATGAGGTGTTTGGGGCTGTTGATGCTTATGTCCATCGCAGCCTCGACTGCTTGTTGCATATGTCTTGTGGTTTGGCTTAGGTTTTGTATTCCGAACGTCGTAACTTCTTTATACGATATCTGATTTTAACGATCTTTATATCTACGTGTTCGTTTTTTTAAGTCTGCTATGACTTTCGTTAAGATTACTCCCGTTAAAATATAATATGTTTTTACTTATGATTTTATAAAAAAAACATCCATACATGTATTCATAAAAAACGTATGGATATAAAGATCGTAATTAAAAAATATATTACTTTTTAACGGGAGTAATCTAAACGAAAGTTGTAGTAAACTAAAATACAAACGCATAGATATAAAGATCGTTAAAATCCGAGATAGTATGAAAAAAGTTATGACGTTCAAAACACATGACCTAAGCAACCAAGTAGTCGAGATCGCGATGGACATAAGCATCAAAAGCCTAAAACACCTCGTTAATGATTGTTCCATGTAAGATGTTGTGAGAAAAACTTAAAGAAAACATTCATAAGTATTGAATGAGTACAAAAACAAAAAAAAAGATTATTTTGCAACAAAAAAAATTAATGATTAAATGTGTACAAAAATATTAAGGACTAAATGTATACAAAATGAGAAATATATTACCCTATTAAGACATTTTTACCGGTTAACCTGAAATAACCGGTTATAAGGACTGAATGTGTACAGTTTAACAAGTTCAAGGAGTAAATGTGAATAAAAAATAAACTCGGTGACTAAATATGTACAAATCAAAAAATATATTACCCTTTTAATCATTATCTCGTCTTAAAATATTGAAGTTTCATGTTAGGAATTTTTATTGTCGAAACCCCAATCACAATTTCATTCAACAAAAGACTTGAATTTTTGATAATTTCAACTGCTACGAAAGTTTTATATCTAACAAATGTTATCAACGACCATCACAATACGAAAAAGTAATTATATAACAAGTTTTCTATTTTTATAATCATATATGATCATAATAATAATGTTTGAAATCGTATATTAATAATAAAAATATATATGAACTACAAATATACATAAAAAAAACAAATACGCTAGTGAAGAGAGGGCAAACCAGCAAAGATACAATCCTTGTATTTTTGAGGCTCGTTGTATTTCTCCTAAGAAATACATACACATACGATCCTTCTTTCAAGGGTTTTAAAATCCTTACATAAAGAATAATGAACATGAATTCTTGAGATTTAAAAATGAATTGTGCGAAGAACCATGTAAAAATACACAATCGAGAAACCCAATTTAAACTTAAGTATATTTGTCAATTTGCATTATATATATATATATATATATATATATATATATATATATATATATATATATATATATATATATATATATATATATATATATATATATATATATATGCAAGAATATGATTTTAAAATATTTAAAACATCCTTTTAACATCAAAATAAACCTTTTTAGTTTTTACACCAACTCGATTAAATCACCCATATCGTACTCTACTCCTTGTTCCCCACGCTACAGCAACCCATGAGGCCATGACTGCAACCTCTTTGTACAAGACGGCCTAAAACCTAAAATAACTGCAACCCTCCCATGGCGCTTACCCAGAGTTCAAAACCCAATCTCCGACGAAAAGGGTTTTCAAATTTCAACAAGGACGAGATATCGGACCCACCGGCGACCGGAAACCACCTTCAACCACGTCGTCGTAAACACAAAAGTGAAACGCCACCTTCGTCCCCTGCTTCTCCGCCTTAGCACAATCCTTGCATAATGCTCGACTCCTTCCGCCGTAAATGGCCGCGTTTAGCGGCGGATAGATTACATGATTCCAGTTCTGAACCGCGTTTATGTAACTCTCTTTCTGCATCTGGAATTCGTACGAACCGATTCCGTATACAGACAACATTTGTTCGTCGATTAAATCAATCGGATTCCGTCGCAGATGCAATAAATACTCCGGAGAAATCGACGGAGCGATTGCAAAACCGTACTCTAAACCACTCTGTTTGTTAAGTTTCCTCCGGCGATCTCTTCGTGAACGTTTCAACACCACAAGGAAGTAACAATTCCTCTCTCGAACAAGAACAGAGAAGTTAACCTTACCTGTGATCAGAATCTTCCGTCGTTCCGATGGGATTTTGGATTTATCGCTGTCGACCAAGTAAGTTGTTAGATTGTTATACGAAATTCCGATGGTTTCCTTCAACATCATCTGAAATTGCTTGAAATCAAGGGAGTTGTGAATCTTAATGCTGCCGACGTCCGTTTCACGTTCGCCGTTGTATAATATCACCGGAAACACCACCGATTCCTCTGTTGACTCGACCATCTTTCTGGATCAGGCTCTGAATTAGATAAAGTGGTTTCCAGGAATCTTGATAAAAGTTTGAGCTATGACAGGTGATATATGTATAGTTATATACAGTAAGAGGTGGGGTTTTCTTTAAGGCGGTTTGAGGGTATAATGGTAATTTCAGGGTAGCTTCGGGATTCTTATCGTAGACGTTGCTTGGGCCACAGGTAATGATAAGTGAAATTGGATCGGTGGCGCGTGAATGTCACGCGCTAATGCTGTTTTGTGGTTGTTTCTATGTATAAAATACCCGAATTTATCCTTTTGTGTGTGATGTGTCAAATGACGATGCTGCCCTTGGAATGTTTGGAATTTGGAAATTCCAATTTTTTTTGGATGTCCAAAATCTCGAATGTTGAAGACAAACTAAATTTTTTGTAGTAGACTACCGATAGTCAATGATCCTAAATAACTTAACGCTTAAATAATTATAAACAAGAGGTTATGATTTGTATGATTTGAAAGTGTACATCACTAATGTTAAGAGATTTTATTAAAGACATGATCCAATGATGATACCAAAATAACCATAGCGATAAAATGCTTAAATGATATCATATTAAAATTCAAGTTTGCGTAAATGATATTGGATGAATTTATTAGAAAATAGTTACCGAAACAGACCCGGAATGATACATTACAAAAACTAGAAAAATAGATAATCGAACAATAAGCAATGTTGCAGAACTTCCTATTTTCAATGGATTGGAGAGCAGCGAGTATCCAGGTGGGGAGTACTCGGATATGGTTTTTATAAAGAAATTAATTTTGGGAAAATTATACAGGGAAATCTTCAGAAAATTCTCATTTGGGAAAATTTTAATAATATCATAAATTATTTTTTTGAATAGAGAAGTCCCGACTATTTCACTTTTTGAATAAAAAAAACCCAAAAAATTGGATAATGTATTCATTTTAGCCGTTTTGACCTGTTAAACAGATAATGAGACTAAATCGTTAATTTTTCCAAAATAATAGATCTTTTCTACAAATTACGTTAAAATTTGTATATAATTTATAAACGTATTTTTTTACATATTTATATCTATTTTTACGTATTTATGTACTTTTTTTAAAAGTTTTTATATGTATAAGTTTACATATTTTTATTTATTTTAATGTACAGACATATTTTTTACGTATTTATATGTATTTTTAAGTATTTACATTTTTATGTAGTTTTATGTGTTATTTTTTTATGTATTACGTATATATATGTATTTTTATGTATTTGTGTATTTTTAAGTTTTTTATATTGATGTTTATGTATTTTAAATGTATAAACGTATTTTTTACGTAATTATATGTACTTTTAAGTATTTTACATTTTTTTAATGTATTTTTATGTGCTTTTTTATGTATTACATATTTATATGAATTTTTACATATTTATATATATTTTTTTAAATTTTATATATACATGTTTATTCATTTTTATATATTTTAAATATATAACCGTATTATTTTTACGTATTTATATGTATTTTTAAGTATTTTACATATTTTATCTATTTTTATGCGTTTTTATGTATTTATATCAATTTTGACATATTTATGTGGTTTTTTAAGTTTTTATATGTATATGTTTACGTATTTTTATATATTTTATAAATATGAACATATTTTTTTACATTTTTATATGTATTTTAAGTACTTTACATAAAATATGTAGTTTTATATGTTATTTTTTATGTATTACGTATTTTTATGTATTATGTATTTTTTAAGTTTTTTATTGGATGAAATGGTGGAGACAACTTCAAGTAAAAATACATAAATATATAAAAATAATATGGTTATACATTTAAAATATATAAAAATACATAAACATCTATATAAAAAACTTTAAAAAATACATTAATACGTAAAAATATATATAAATACGTAATACATAAAAAAATATAAAAATACAAAAAAAATGTAAAATACATATAAATATGTAAAAAACGCGTTTATACATTTAAAAATAAAAAAATACATAAACATCTATATAAAAAAATATAAAAGTATACATAAATACGTATAAGTACATATAAATTTGTAATACATAAAAAAAATCATAACAATAAATAAAAAAATATGTAAAATACTTTAAACTACATATAAACACGTAAAAAAAATAATTTTATACATTTAAAATACATAAATATTTATATAAAAAACTTTAAAAATACATAAATACATGATACATAAAGAAATAACACATAAAACTACATAAAATATGTAAAATGCTTAAAAATACATATAAATACATAAAACATACTTTTATACATTTAAAATACATAAACATATACATATGAAACTTTAAAAATATATAAATATGTAAAAATAGATATAAATATGTAAAAAATATATATATTTCTACATTATATACAGATTTTGATGAAATTTGCAGAAAAGTCTCAATTTTTTGAAAAAAAAATAACGATTTAGTTTTATGACCTGTTGAACATGTCAAAAAGACTAAAATGAATAAATTAGTCGGTTTCTTGAGCTTTTCAATTCAAAAAGTTAAATAGTCGAGATTTTTCTGTTCAAAAAAATAATTTAGAACTTTATTAAAAAATTTCCCAAAATGTTATGACTTTTCTGGAGATTTCCGAATTTTATATATGAAGAGTTAAAAGTTTATTAAAATTCATAACAAAGTATGTGAAATATATATAAAAAAGATACATGTTTGAATGTTAAACTAGTTCAAAAAAATAAAGATTTCTATACACGAAAATCTTGAAGATGAGAGAGAGAGAGAGAGAGAGAGAGAGAATATACAATTCGTTTATGTAACATCTATAATTTTCAGGTATTCGCTTTTGACCCTTGAATTGTGATTTGTTTGCATGAATAATCCCCAATGGCGTTTTCGTAATTTCCGGATGCAGCATGGTACGGTAGGTGTACGTGGTTCCGTGGTAGTACGTTGAGCGTACGCTAATACGCATGGCGTACGTAGCCACGGTGCAAACCCTAATTTTTAGGGTTTAGACCCTATTTAAGTACCACTATATCCCCATGCACCCTCTTATCTTCAGTCCCCTTCCTCATTTCGAAACCCTAAAGTGTGTGAGTGCATTGTGAAGCTTGAAGAGCCCTTTTTGTGTCATTTTGGAGACTTTGGAGTAGAAGGAAGAACCTTGAGGTTGTAATGTTTCACTCAAGGCATTGGATCCAGCATCTAATTCCCTTGGTGCATCTTTTGGAGGTATAAAAGCTTCAACCTTGATGTATATTTCTTATGGATCTAGCTTTAGCTCAAAGTTGCCATCTTTTTGTCCCAAACTTGGTCTTGGTGAGTAGGAGTTACTCCACGACGTTTGAAGTGTCCTTTCAGAGGTTGTAGGAGGTGTTAAGTCATAAAAATGTGTTCTTGGTCATTAGTTTCTTTCCATGCAAGAGCTAGATTGTCTTAATGGGTAAAGAAGCTAGGGTTTTTGGAGCTAAGGTCTTAATAGTCATGCTAAACCATAAAGTTGGAAACTTAATGGTTAAGGACATCTTTTTGAGCCTAAATATGGATTTTGGACGTAAGTGCTTAAGGATAAAGCACTTAATGACTTAAATGGTGAGCAGCCGCGTACGCTATGCGTACCAAGAAGTACTTTGTGCGTACATGGTCAGCTCCCCGACTCCGGTCAACCATGCAGTACGCCCTGCGTACGTAAGGAGTACGCCCAACATACTCACTGAGTTAAATCGATTGACTCAGTTGACTTTGATCTAGATTTTGACTAGGGTTTGACCTAGGGGCGTTTTAAGTATTTTGGTCTATATGATGAGCTTGTGTCATTGAATTTATTAAGGTGTTTGGTAGAGTTGATCTCGGAGCGGCGTGTTTTTCAGTTTACTCATCTGGCTGTGAGATGAGTTTTCTCATTGTATCCATGGGTCGAAGGCACCAATGTCGGCCCAATTACTTGTTGTGTAGAATGATAGTTGCTTTGTGATACTTGCATAGAGGTAGATAGAGTTTTTTTTATATTTTATTTAATGTGAATACATCTACATGTTCATTAGCACATAAAGGTAACAATGATTGGAACAATATTTCCAGTATACTAAAAAGACATGAAGTAAGTAACGGACACATTCTTAATATGACGTCATGGATTGACTTAGAAACTAGATTAACAAATAACAAAACAATTGACAAGCAAATCCAAGAACAAATAAATAAAGAAAAAGAACATTGGAAAAATGTGTTAATAAGAATCATTGTTGTAGTAAAAACTTTAGGAAACAATAATTTAGCATTTCGTGGAACAAATGAAAAGATTTATGAAGAAAATAATGGTAGTTTTTTAACTATAATTGAAATGATTGCGGAATTTGATCTTATTATGCAAGAACATATTAGGAGAATTAATGACAAAGAATTTCATAATATTATCTTGGACACAATGAACTTATTAGTTTATTAGGAGAAGAAGTTAAAAGTAAAATTATTAAAAAAGTAAAAGAGGCTAAATACTTTTCAATACTACTTGATTGTACTCCCGATACAAGTCATAAGGAACAAATGTCAATTATCTTACGATGTTTAGATCTTTCAACAACTCCAATAGAAGTTAAGGAGTACTTTCTAGAATTTTTAATTGTAGATAATACAACCGGTAAAGGCTTATATGATGTTATAGTTAATGAAATTAAAAATATAAGACTAGATATAAATAATGGTAGGGGTCAAGGTTATGTCAATAGATCAAATATGAAAGGAAAACAACATGGTGTACATAAATGATTGTTAGATATTAACCCTAGAGCATTCTACACTCCTTGTGGTTGTCATAGTTTAAATTTAGTAATTTGCGATATGGCTAATTCATGTAATAAAGCTAGTGAATTATTTTGAGTTATACAACATATATATTCGATATTTGTTTCATCAACTCAAATGTGGAAAATATTACAAGATAATATATCAAACCTAACACTTAAATCATTATCGCAAACTCGTTGAGAAAGTAGGGTAGAAAGTGTAAAAGCAATTAGATTTCAAGACCCACAATTAAGAAATGCACTTTTACAATTATCCAAAAATTATGGAGATCCAAAAATTAAAAGTGAGGCTAAATGTTTAGCTACATATGGACTTGAAAACTACGAATTTTTATTAGAAATGATTATTTGGTATGATGTTTTGTTTGCTATTAACACTGTTAGTAAAAGCTTGCAATCAAATGATATGTGTACCGATGATGCTATAGATCGACTAAATGAACTTTTGTGTTTCTTTGAACAATATAGAGAAAATAGATTTGAAAAGGCTTTAGATTATGCAAAAGAATTGGCTTTAGAAATGAATGTAAAACCGCAATTTTGTGAAAAACGTATCATTACAAAAAATAAATGTAACGCACGTGTTTCTAGGCTAGGCACTAATAATGATGTAATAGTCTAGGTTAATCTTTGTAGCCCGTTTCGAAATAATAGAAATGCATTATTGGGTATTATGTGTTTTGTGCTTAATTGTGTGACTTAAATGAATTAAGGATACAAATAAGAGTCATAATAAAATGTTAGATAAACCCGATATCTATACATAAAGAGGTAGTGGTTGAGACAAGGATTTCGGGTATATAAAGAATGCCGAAATCCGAGTTATAACGAAGAAGTTATGACCTGTCGAAGTTTCGCGACAGAACCGGCACGACACTGTGCAACGTAAATAGTGAATTTACGACAGAGCGATATTTGGACTTAGTGATCTAAATGAAATTCGTAGAATACGTTAAAACGAGAGTGTGCATAAAAAGAACGTCCAAAGCTGACTTCGTATGAGGAAAGTTATGATTTTTCTAAGTTTCAGCTTAGCAGTATGCAGCCCAAAACTCGATATTTAGATCGAGCGATTTCTAGCCGAAACAATCTAAACGAGAATCGAAGATCTCATTAATAGTAGTGCAACGGTAAAAAGACAGATGAAAACGGACGTCAGATGAAGAAGTTATGAATTTATAACAGACTTTTCCTGTCCCGACCTACTAAAAATATAATATTAAAAATGAAGTCAAAATTAGCCGACGGATTCTAAATGAAAGTTGTAGAGCATAATCTCACCTACGCGTGGATATAAAGAACGTCAAAAACGGAGCTCGTATGCGAAAGATATGAATTTCTGAAGTTCGGGGCACGAACTTCAACCTGTGTCAGAACTCACGACGTGAACATAGAGTTCACACCATGAACTCGATGATTGACACCTTCAGAGCCTGACAGACTGATGTCGCGACTACGCACCTGATGACGACCAAGTTCATGACGTGAACAAGCCTGGTTCACGACGGGAATAGCGAAATTCAGCCCTATAAATAGAAATCGATGGCAGCCGGTTTTGGTTGCTAATTTCTCAACCTCTCTCCTACTTTTCTCATCATTAAGCCTACTTTTAGCCCCCCGAAGTCCCAATATCATCCCCGACACCCGAAGCAAGTCCCGAAGCCTCGAAGATCCCGAGAAAAAGAGTTTTCGAGTCGAAACTCTGCCCGCGTGAAGACCGGTTTTTGAAGATATCCCGGTTTCATCAAAGAATATTACTATAAGAGCCGTAGTGTTGTCCGATCATCGTCTTATCATGTGAGTGTATAGTCACTTTCATCTTACACATAGATATGAAATATTTTATAAAATACGTGCTATGTGTATATATATTGTTTGTTTATTAAGATGGATCAGACATACCCGATCCGGAAATATGGATTAGGTAAAGAGGTAAATTTTAGATCCGGGAGTACGGACTATGTATTTTTAAACTATGTGTTCATTAGGTGATTTTGAACTAGGTGTTCATCAGATATTTTTGAACTATGTGTTCATCCGATAAGGTATCAAGTGCGTAGTCACTTTCATGAACATGATTTTAATACAAATATTGATTAAAGTATTAAATATATATGTGTGTGAAATATTTGTTATTGCTTGAAATATGTGTTAGATATATATTTGATGATATACAACGTGCGAACCAGTTATGGTCCAATATGTGTTAAGATGTGTATATATGATATTATTACTTAAAACTTTGTGTTAAGTATACACTAGTTAGCGTTGCCTAAACGGAGATAGTATCGAAAATTGATTATAAGCATTGTAGGTTTGCCTAGTGATGAGTTAAGACTTAAAAAGGGATGTTTAGTTCAATTAAGTTTGTACATTGGGTAGCCTCTTATTAAGAGTACATGTGTGGTGAGATTGATGATCGGTGGAGTACGTCCTACGTATAGAAGTACATTTGATGTACGAAGTCCTTTTCAAAGCTCTGTGTCTTAGGTGCTGCTTGTTCCGGGGTATTATTATGTTCTCGGGTACGAGTCCTACGCATACCAGAGTACTATAATGTTCCAGAAGTACTATCATGTACAAAGTCTTTTTTTTACACTATTGTGTGTCAGGTTACGGGAGCGTACGGGAGTACTTTATTAGCATTTCAATATACTTTTTATTTTGGAGAGCTTTGGAGTCTTCGTTTCTTTTATGAAGTAATCGGACGAGCTTCATGTGTCAGCGTTTTCTTTCACGAAGTAATTGAGGGAACTTCGTAGACTGCCTAATAAAGTGTGTCCGTAATTGTGACATCCCCATTTTCACGGCCAGAAAAGACTGATTTTGTTTATGCTTTATAAAAATCAGAGTACCCTTTTAATAAAAAATGTTGTGGAATTTATTCCCATAAAATACATGATAAATACTTTATCAAAGCATTTCCGAAGAAATTTATTTTATTCATTTAAAACATTTGGGATGTCATCGTCAATACTGAAACATAAGCATAAACAGACCTTACATTTATTTACACTAGTGATCTACATCTCCTTTAAATCTCTCAGTGGTAAAGTAGCTTCGTATCGACACCTGTGATACAAATAAGCTTGAGTGGGTCAGGTTAGGAAACCTAGTGAGTACATAGGGTTTTCAACCCACAATAATATAATTATTATATTTAATCATCAAACAATCAACCCAATTACCCATCCCCATTATCTTCTTTAATATTAAGGATCTACCCTAAGAATCATTTATCCTTTATTCCTAAGCATTATCCTAAGGAATAGGCACGAAGTCCATCGCTGCTCGAGGTTTATACTACAAGCACTAACGAACGTCGATCCCCACGTACTGATCCTATACAATGATCTTACAAGATCTAGCCTAAAGGATCGATATGAACAACAAACTGATGAAGCTGCTTTTTACCCCGAGACTCACCCTATCCAGCATCAAACTTTGCCTAGCAGTAATCTGAATATCATGAGGTATTTTACCCCCAAACTCACCCTATCCAGCATCGAACTTTGCCTAGCAGTGGTCTGAATATCGTGAGGTATTTTACCCTCAGACTCACCCTATCCAACATCGAACTTTGCCTAGCAGGGGTCTGAATATCGTGAGGTATTTTACCCCCAGACTCATCCTATCCAGCATCGAACTTTGCCTAGCAGTGGTCTGAATATCGTGAATGGAAACGCTGACACATGAAGCTCGTCCGATCACTTCATAAAAGAAACGAAGACTCCAAAGCTCTTTAAAATAAAAAGTATAGGGAAAATACTAATAAAGTACTCTCGTACGCTCCCGTACCCCGACACACAATAGTGTCAAAAAGAAGAACTTTGTACATGATACTTATTGGATGAACACACAGTTCAAAAATACCTAATCCATACTCCCGGATTAATAACAAATAACTATGTCTATACTCTGCTAGATGACTAGATCATCTTAAACATCGATACCTCTCATCAATTTTTATTTCATCACACATCATCTAATATCTACCCATGTTTTACCCAACATATTTGTAGATATAAAATACATATACAGTTTAAACCAATTAAAACATGTATAAAATTGTTCATCCATCATAGATAGCAAGTATACAGATAATATGCACACATAGCACGTAATTTATATAAAATACTTCATATCTATGTGTAAGATGAAAATAATATGCACTCACCTTATTAGCATGAGTTGATAGAATCTAACTAGAAACGGTCGGCGGTTCGTAATCATCGGGCTCGGGATGCGGAACGGCTTCAAAAAACGAGAGAGAAAGAAAGAAGAAGGTGTAAGGAATGAAAGGGTCTTGATCGCTATTTATAGGCTGTTTGGGGCCCATTCACGTCGTGAACATGATAAGTTCACGTCGTGAACCTCCATGAGTCATCTCGTAGTGTTAACACGTGTTTTCTAGCCCCGATTAGTGTCCCTGACACGTTTCACGTTGTGAACTTCATGTTCACGTCGTGACTTAAGGCGGCTAGGGTTTCAGCCACGTGTCATGCTCTTAACAGCTGCATCTTCGGAAAGCCATAACTTTTGCATACGAGCTCCGTTTTTGACGTTCTTTATATCCACGCGAAGGTGGAGACGTACTCTACAACTTTCATTTATAAACCTAAGGCTAAAAAGTAGTCTATCATAAACTCAATTTTTACGATTCCCGGTGTCGTGCCGGTTTTGTCGCGAAACTTCGACAGGTCATAACTTCTTCGTAATAACTTGGATTTCAGCGTTCTTTATATGTACGGAAACCTTGTGACATATAATAAAATTTACTTAAGATTATTTATTCTAAATAATCCTCTATCAAAAAGTCATTTTTGACGCTTATCGTCACTAAATTGACTAGCCCGAATCTGCGGGCGTTACAATAATAGACCACTACCAGGTATGTCTGATGTTGTATTGCAGGATAGGGTGAGTCTGGGGGTAAAATACCTCACGATATTCAGACCACTGCTAGGCACAGTTATCTAGATAACCACCCCTGACTTAATTGTCTTGTGGTCTTTTTTTACGAACAGAGGTTCGTGGTGAAACTTATTCCATTCCCCTTATTTGATGTCTTTATTGATCTTTGTTTGCTGCCAGGGAATTTCCGAAGCAGCTTCGTCAGTTTGTTGTTCATATCGATTCCTTAGGCTAGATCTCGTAAGATCATTGTATAGGGTCAGAATGTGGGGATCAACGGGATGGGATAGATTGTTTTAGAAATATGATATGATATGATATATATATATATATATATATATATATATATATATATATATATATATATGTTAATTAATAATAGTGGTCTTGCAGGATTTAGATATACATTATTATCACATTGTTTGGACTAGGTGTTCATTAAGTATTTTCAAACGGAGTGTTTACCAAGTATTTTGATTTAAGTGTTCACTAGTTGTAATCTAAATATCATGGCAGCTGCGCCTAAAGGATAATATTGGCAGCTATGAATTTAGTGCCTTATAGATGTACGTTGGAAGCTATGGATTTAGTGCCTTATAGATGTACGTTGAGAGTATGGATTTAGTATTGTATAGATGAATATTGGTAGCTATGGAATTAGTGCATGTTGTATAAACCCTGGTGACAATGTACTTCGTGCCTATTTGACATAAATTACTGGGGAAAGCAATGTTGTCACTCCGATGGTTGCCCTATTTGACATAAATTGCTAAGGAAACCCCGAAGCAGTGTTGTCGCCCCATTGAAAATCCTTAGGCTAGGTCCCTTATAAATAGATACTTTAGGGACGTAAAGTGCGGAATACGGGAACGGGTAATCTCCTTAGGAGAATCCTTAGGAATGAATGAATGGTTACAGATGATTATTAAGATCTTTAAGAATAAAAAAAAATAATGGGGAAGGGAAAATTTGGTTGGTTGTTTGATGTTTAAACATAATAAATTTATTTATTGTGGGTTGAAAACCCTATATGTTCACCAGGCTCCCAAGCCTGACCCACTCAGTTTTTCTGTATTACAGGTAGTGGAACAAGAGCATAGTTGGACGAGTACGAGGGATTTTGGATTATAGGCCAGTAGATATAAATAAATGTTGTAAGGCCTCTATGATACTGTTTATGCTTTTGGTCTGTATCGGAACATGACATCCCGAGGTTTTATAGTATAATGAAAATTCATTTCTTTAAGAAATGCTTTGACAAACTTTTATCATATTTTGTTTTGGGACAAATTCCGCAACTCTTTTAATCAAATGATTACTCTGATTTTATTTTAAAAGCATAAATTAAATCGGTCTTTTCTGGCCGAGAAATTGGGGACGTCACAGTTGGTATCAGAGCATTAGTTTAAGCGAACTAGGAATTTGTAGGATTTCTAGACTTAAACTTAGAATGCTAAGCTATGATTGTGAGATGAGTGTCTACCATATTTTAGACACGAGCACTAGTATATTTTAGGAAAGATGCCTAAAACGCTTTTATGTGCTAAATGCTTTATGTTTGCCATATATGATATTATTTGTTCAGATTTATGGTCTGTTGCCGATCGGATCTAGAAACCTTATGTGTTCAGGATTCTAAGCGTATGACTACGATATTAGAACTAGCATGTAAACGTTTCGGAGTGATAAGGAGATTTATACGTCTATCGTAAATAAAGGTTTCCTATCTTAAATTCTCGCCCGATACACCGAACGTCTTCTTGGGTGTACAAAACGTCATGGTGTAGACTCGTAGAGAATTGAGTAAATGGGGGAAATGAAAGGCTTATGATAGTGAATGACACCTATCGGAAGATATCGTAAGAGTGGTATCTTGCCTTTAGAATATGTCTGATAAAATAACGGAACGTTTAGAAGAGTACGGTACGTTTGAAGTACACCTTCAATTGCCAGGATGATAGAACGATTGGTGTAATTCTTGAAGTTGTCCCATCGTCTGGAATTTCCATCACCAACCGAGTTGAAGTAGAATTGATGATTGAAGATACGCATGGAAGAAGTCCTAGTAGAGTCTAGGAAAAATTTTATGATTATTTGGGCACATTCGTATGTGTTAAATTGTTTTGTGATTTTAGGACTTGGGGACTGGGAGACAATACTTGGGACGAGTATCAGTAGGTGTGAATAGTAGTAGAGATCTATACTACTGGAAGCACAGGACTCACACTTGGATCAGGGAAAGTCACAAGGTTACCAAGAAGCTAGTAATTGACTCCGTTTTATTCACATACGTCATTACCATCGTTTCGGTAATGACTAAGAAGATGATTGATATTGCGACCCTATAGGTCATATCGAATCGAGTCCGATTAAGATGAGTATGTTACGTGGTTCGGGGAAAGTTGAGTCCAAGATTTATTGGACCGTTTAAAATTCTTTAGAGAATTGGGAACCAAGCTTACAAGCTAGGACTACCAGAAGAACTAGATGATATTCATAACACTTTCCACATGTGTTATTTGAGGAAGTTTACGGGAGAAGTTCCCGACATTATTCCAATTTCGGAATTAAGGTTAGATGAAAGCAAGAGATTAATTGAAGAACCAGAGGCAATCGTTGACCGTAAGACTAATAAGTTACGACGCAAGTGATAGGTTTTATACAAACAATCCTATGTGTGCATGCAACCCTAATTGGATCTATGTTTTCACTATAAGACATACAACTATATGAACACAAAATAAATCCTGGCATGCTTCTATAATTTTCGAAAATCATATAGAAGTGAAGTAGACATACCTTTGTTGTTATATTGCAATAACAACTACTTTCCTTGATCTCTTGAACTCTTGAAAGCAAGCACCACAATTGTAGTGCCTCTAATGGCTCACAAACACCTTGAAGCAAGAAGGCAATTAAGAGAGAGAGGGGAAGGATGCTAATTTCGGCCCTAGGGTTTCCCTTGGAATCAAGTGGCCTAAAATTGAAGCATAGGGCATCTATTTATACTGTAGGGTGCTAGGGTTTCAGTCTAAACCCTAATGGATAGCTTAGCCACCAAGCAGCCCAAGGAACCTTCTGGAATGAGGCCCTTGGACGAAAATATGATGATCCCTCATCATAATTTCGTTCCCCCTTAGTCCATTAGGTTTCCCAGCCCAAAACTCAACTATCACACATTTGACAGTTTATACCCCTTTATTTAATTAATCTCTTTTAGTCACCAAATTAATTCCTAATTAATTTATGACTAATACTAGTTAAATAAATATGATTTCTCCTTTAATATATTATTCTTATAATATATTAATAAACCATAATATCTTCTCTCTCATATCAAATTACCTTGTCAAGTTGCTTTGGTGAAGGCAACCCAAAAGGACCATGCACACTCGGGTCAAGTACATACCAAATATAGTTACGGACTTAGACACTAATCCAACAGTCTCCCACTTGGATAAGTCTAGTAACTATATCTCACATATGACTTCCGTATCCGATTAGCAATCGTAGCTTTCAATAGCCGCTGTCAACTCTGACCAATAATCTGTCCTTCAGATAAGGGATCGTATAATCCTCTGTTCTAGATATCATGCTAACAATACTTATTGTTTAGCATTTTATTTCTTGATCTCTGATTTGTTCGACATAGAACTCAGTTGAACACATCAACTTCATCCTGACCGGGCCCGGCACATAAGTCAAACCAAATCATCAAGTGGCCAAGATATCGCTTTTATTCTCATAGAATAAAAGGAACAGAAAAACGTCGACTAATATGCCTTTATCATTTACTAGTTAAACCACACACAATAATGTGTTTTATAACATCAAGTTACTGATGCGTTTTCGCATTATCAATGTATAATCAACTAGCAAACAATAACCATATCTCTAGGTTTAAATATTATATGATATTATCATCTTGCGATCACTTGTGATAACATTCATGAAGTGATACCAGCAAGTATGGGTCTATTCCAATGCTCAATACAAATTTCATAAGCACTCATAAACTTTGCAGCAAACCTTTGCTATGTCTAAAACTTTTCAGACAATCTACAAACAAATTTATGACAATCTTCCTTCATATCTACTTCCAACATATGAACGATTGTGGACTGTTCGAATAATCTTATTATTCAGGAAGTCAAAACATGCAAAATTGAAACAATAGATAAATAATCAACACAAGATAGAAGCTTTCTTATAAATAACACACCTTTATTTAATCATCAAATGTTGAATACATGATCATCCATTACAAGTTTCCTACCTATCTAATCTAAACTAATATCGTCCTTCAGCCCTACGCTCCTAGCGTGCTGCAAATGCTTAACCCTACTCAGTCCCTTCGTAAGGGGATCTGCTGGGTTATCTTCTGACGATACCCTCTTCACAACGAGGAGTCCCTCTTCTACTCGATGTCTAATAAAATGATATTTCCTGTCGATATGTCGAGATCTGCCATGATCCCTTGGTTCCTTGGTTAAGGCAACCGCTCCTTCATTATCACAGAAAATTTCCATGGGCTCTTTTATGGATGGCACAACTCCAAGGTCTCCAATGAAGTTCTTCAACCATATAGCCTCCTTTGACGCCTCGCTCGCCGCAATGTACTCTGATTCGCACGTTGAATCAGCTACGGTTTCTTGCTTGGAACTTTTCCAAGTCACTGCTCCTCCATTCAGGGTAAAGACCCAGCCCGACTGTGATCGGTAATTATCCCGATCTGTCTGGAAACTAGCGTCACTGTACCCTCGCACCCTTAAGTCATCACTCCCACCGAGGACTAGAAACCATTCCTTGGTCCTTCGTAGGTACTTAAGAATATTCTTGACAGCAATCCAATGTGCCCTACCAGGGTTCCCTTGATATCTGCTGACCATGCTCAAAGCGAAAGCCACATCAGGGCGAGTACAAGTCATAGCGTACATAATTGAGCCAACTGCGGAAGCGTAAGGTACTCGGCTCATATCAGCTATCTCTGCCTCTGTACTCGGGCTCTGAGTCTTACTCAGTTTGGTATTGCATTGGATTGGTAACTCCCCTTTCTTGGAATTTTCCATACTAAAACGTTTTAGTACCCTTTCCAAGTATGTATTCTGACTGAGTCCTATCAGTCTCTTGCTTCTGTCTCTTACTATCCTTATTCCCAGAATATATGCAGCCTCTCCGAGGTCCTTCATAGCGAAACACTTCCCAAGCCAGGACTTGACCTCCTGCAATGTTGGGATGTCGTTTCCTATGAGTAGTATGTCATCGACATACAATACGAGGAAGCTCACTATACTCCCACTGGCCTTGACATATACACATGACTCATCTTCATTTCGCAGAAAACCAAACTCTTTGACCTTCTCGTCAAAACAAAGATTCCACCTGCGAGATGCTTGCTTTAATCCATAAATGGATTTCTCAAGCTTGCACACTCTATTTGGATGCTTCGCATTGACAAAACCCTCTGGCTGATTCATGTAAACATCCTCAGCCAGCTTCCCATTTAGGAAAGCAGTTTTTACGTCCATCTGCCAGATTTCATAATCATGAAACGCAGCTATTGCAAGCATTACCCTAATAGACTTTATTTTCGCAACTGGTGAGAAGGTCTCATCATAGTCAACTCCAGGAGTTTGAGTAAAGCCCTTCGCGACCAATCGTGCTTTATAAGTGTGCACTTTCCCATCCATGTCTGTCTTCTTGTTGAAGATCCACTTGCACCCGACTGTCTTACGACCTGGTACATTATCAACCAAATTCCAAACTTGGTTGTCATACATGGACTGAATCTCGCTGTCCATTGCCTCTTTCCATTTAGCAGACTCTGGGCCTGCCATGGCTTCCTTGTAGCTGTTAGGTTCGTCCAGATTTACTAGTGTACTATCACTAATAAACGTATCCCCGTCAGTGGTAATATGGAAACCATAAAACTGGGGTGGAACAATAACTCTACTTGAACGTCTAAGAGGTAAGGACTGGTCAATTGGTTCAACAGGAGTTTCCTCCTCATCTTGAACGCCAGTGTCAGAGGTTCCTTCTTCTCCTGACTCTTGAAGCTCTTCAAGGTCAATCTGACTCCCACTGTCTCCTTGGCTTATGAGTTCTCTTTCTCTGAAAACCCCTCTCCTAGCAACAAAGACAACATTGTCATTTGGTTTATAGAAGAGATAACCAAAAGACTTATGTGGATAGCCGATGAAATAACACTTCTCACTATGAGGTTCTAGCTTGTCGTGAGTCTCTCGTCTTACGAAAGCTTCACAACCCCAAACCTTGATATGTGCTAACGAGGGAGCTTTCCCTGTCCACATCTCGTGAGGCGTTTTGGTAACCTTCTTGGTGGGAACTAAGTTAAGGATATGGGCGGCAGTCTCCAAGGCATACCCCCAGAATGAGATTGGTAACGAAGCACGACTCATCATAGAGCGAACCATGTCCAACAAGGTTCGATTACGTCTCTCAGCCACACCATTCAATTGTGGCGTTCTAGGAGGCGTCAATTGTGAAACTATTCCACACTCTTTCAGATAGTCGTGAAACTCAAGACTTAGGTACTCTCCCCCTCGATCAGATCGAAGCATCTTGATTTTCCTGCCCAACTGATTCTCTACTTCATTCTTGAACTCTTTGAACTTTTCAAAGGTTTCTGACTTCTGCTTGATTAAGTAGATATATCCATATCTGCTATAATCATCTGTAAAAGTCACGTAGATGCGACAAGCGTCCCTTGTGGTGGATCTAAAGGGTCCACATACATCTGTATGTATGAGATCCAATACACCCTCACCCCTTTCACATGTGCCAGTAAAGGGTGACTTGGTCATCTTCCCAAGCAAACAAGACTCACACACGTCATCGTCCCTAAGGTCGAATGACTCCAATACTCCATCCTTTTGGAGTTGGGCTATGCGTTTCTTGTTCACATGGCCAAGGCGACAATGCCACAAGCATGCTTTGTCCAAACTTGTGGACGAATCAATATTCAAAACATCATTTCCTAAATTATCAATAACTAACACAGATTCATAAATCCCATTACAAGGTAATGCATTGAAATAAAAGACACCATTCAAATAAGCATTAATAGAACCATTACTATTATCAAATGAATATCTGAAACCTTGTCTAAACAAACCATGAAAAGAAATGATGTTTCTTGCCATATCTGGCGAATAGCAACAATTATTTAAATCTAGCCCTAACCCATTACTCAACACTAAGGAATAAACTCTGATCTTGGTTACTGGTGAAGACTTCTTGTTTCCCATGATCAAGCTTATCCTTCCATGCTCCACTTCCCTACTTCTTTTTAGGCCCTGCATATCAGAACAAATGTGGTAACCACACCCTGTATCAAGAACCCATGAAGTAGAAAATGATGAGTTATTAGATTTAATTAAATACATACCTGCGAAGGTGGGTTTTATCTTCCCATCCTTAATATCTTGCAGATATTTAGGGCAGCTTCGTTTCCAGTGGCCCTTCTGGTGGCAATAGAAGTACTCTGCTTCCTTGGGGTCAGAAGAGGGCTTAATAGAACCTGCTTTGGTTCCACTAGAAGAGGAACCATCTTGGGTCTTACCCTTATGGTGGCTCTTGGAAGGAGCCTTCCTCTTCTTTCCCTTTCCTTGGCCAATTGCCAACACAGGAGCAGTTACAGTAGAGGATGATGCAATAGATTTGTCCTTGAGGTTGCTCTCAGCTGTCCTCAGGAGCCCTTGAAGCTTACTTAGGGTGACCTCTTCCTTATTCATGTGGTAGGTCATTCTGAACTGGCTGTAGCAGGAAGGCAAGGAGTGGAGGATGATGTCGATAGCCAAATCCTCATCAAACTTAACATTAAGTTTGAGAAGACGATTAACATATCTTTGCATTCTTTGCAAATGAGCAGTTAGGGATTCTCCACTCCCCATCTTAGCGGTGATCATGTTGGTGATGATCTCATAGCGCTCTTGCCTCGCGCTCTGGTGGTACCTGTCCAGCAAATCTTGGTGCATCTCATATGGATACATGTCCTCATAGGACTTTTGGAGTTCGAGGTTCATGGTGGCTAACATGATGCAATGAACTTTCGTTGCATCGCGCTCGTGGGCCTCAAAGGCGGCCATCTCTTCAGGAGTAGCTTCTTCTGGGTTGATCCTTTCAAGCTTCTCGTCTAGGACATATTCTTTGTCCTCATAACGAGTTATCATGCGAATGTATCTCATCCACTCGTTGAAGTTCGAGCCATCAAATGTCACTTTTTGACACAGGTTCATCAACGAGAATGCCCCAGAAGTGTTGTTGTTTGCGTTTGCGTTTGACATCTGAAATAGAAAGGAACAAAGTTTGATTAGAATGAATCCCTAATTAAACACCCACATGAGAAATTAGGGCTAGGATCCAACAACATTATTTACAACTTAGAAAAGGGATGACGTAATCCAAAAGTAAATAATTTGAAGGTAAGTGAATGACGATTCACTAATTTTCACCATGAAAAACGAAAAAGGTTAAGTTTTAAATGTATTCGAAAATTCCTAGATTTCTTTTGAGATTCATTGAACATTTCAATGGCATGTTTAAATCTCGATATGCACTTCAAATTTGCGACTGGGATGCCGAGGATCGCAAACAAGTTTGTGAATAACCATGCGAATCATCATGGTGCACTCAATGTCTTCATCACCTAATCAATGTGCTGGTTAGCCACGCACGCTCCATTGATCTATGATAAGACATCGAGCCACCCTTTGTCACCAATGTCAATCCCAAATTAGTGTGCTGGTTAACCACGCACGCTCCACTAACGTTTGACAGGGGTACAAAGTGTAATTCCATGGAATAGCATCATTTTCACATTTTACCCTAAAGTAACTAAGAGTGGGAATTTGTAAAACAATGTAGTTACTTTAATATTTCCATTATACTTATAATGAGGAATTAAGTGCCCTATCCTATCCGTTCGGCTAACGACCCTCCACCAGTCAAGCAAGCGGTAGATGTGAGTGTACATCCATTAAGCGCCATTTTATAGGCAGCAACCTTATACCCACCTTATAGACTGGCTTCGTGAATGAGGCCTACTAGCGATAAGACTAGCTTATTCTTATACATATATATAATAATTAATCTTATAATATCATAATTGTATAAGGGTGTATTTTAAAACATTTTAAAATACTAGTGTCTTTGTTGCATTTAAAATTTTCGAAAATTAGACAATTTAATTTAAAATTTTAAACACCAAAAATCTTTGATTTAATAATTATCAAAATCAAACAATTAATTTAAATTATTAAATCATGAAGGATTATCATAAAATTAAACAATTAATTTATCCTAATCCTTTTTATCCCCTAGATTTCGAAATTTATGGAAAGGATAATTCAAGATCTTCAATTATCTAGTTTAAACAATTAAGTTGATAATCACAAAGATGGCATTATCCAAATCCCTAAAATTTTGGGATCTTGTCTTGGGGGGCAAGGGATTTTCGAAATCCCTAGCGTTTCATAACCCTAATTTCAAAATTTGGAGGCTAGGCAAAAAGGGTTTAAGAACCCTACAAAAAATCGCCAACTAGGGTTTCTTAACCTTATTTTCGAAAAACACCAAGCCTTAGGGTTTACTTGCCATAAACCCTAATTTGTCAAATTCATAATATGTATCAAATCAAATTGAAAACAAAAACCAAAGGCTCTGATACCACTGATAGGTTTTATACAAACAATCCTATGTGTGCATGCAACCCTAATTGGATCTATGTTTTCACTATAAGACATACAACTATATGAACACAAAATAAACCCTGGCATGCTTCTATAATTTTCGAAAATCATATAGAAGTGAAGTAGACATACCTTTGTTGTTATATTGCAATAACAACTACTTTCCTTGATCTCTTGAACTCTTGAAAGCAAGCACCACAATTGTAGTGCCTCTAATGGCTCACAAACACCTTGAAGCAAGAAGGCAATTAAGAGAGAGAGGGGAAGGATGCTAATTTCGGCCCTAGGGTTTCCCTTGGAATCAAGTGGCCTAGAATTGAAGCATAGGGCATCTATTTATACTGTAGGGTGCTAGGGTTTCAGTCTAAACCCTAATGGATAGCTTAGCCACCAAGCAGCCCAAGGAACCTTCTGGAATGAGGCCCTTGGACGAAAATATGATGATCCCTCATCATAATTTCGTTCCCCCTTAGTCCATTAGGTTTCCCAGCCCAAAACTCAACTATCACACATTTGACAGTTTATACCCCTTTATTTAATTAATCTCTTTTAGTCACCAAATTAATTCCTAATTAATTTATGACTAATACTAGTTAAATAAATATGATTTCTCCTTTAATATATTATTCTTATAATATATTAATAAACCATAATATCTTCTCTCTCATATCAAATTACCTTGTCAAGTTGCTTTGGTGAAGGCAACCCAAAAGGACCATGCACACTCGGGTCAAGTACATACCAAATATAGTTACGGACTTAGACACTAATCCAACAGCAAGATGGTCGATTTAGTGCTTGTCCGTTGGAAACATACGAATGGGCCAAATCTCACTTAGGAAACGGAGAGCGACATGAGGAGTCGCTATCCGCATTTGTTTGTTGATGTGTGATTCCGGGGACGGAATCATCCTAAGGGGAAAGAATTGTAACGCACATGTTTCTAGGCTAGACACTAATGATGATGTAATAGTCTAGGTTAACCTTTTCAGCCCGCTTCAAAATAATAGAAATGTATTATTGGGTATTATGTGTTTTGTGCTTAATTGTGTGACTTAAATGAATTAAGGATAAAAATAAGCATCATAATAAAATTTTAGATAAACCCGATATCTATAAATAAAGAGGTAGTGGTCGAGACAAGGATTTCGGGTATATAAAGAATGCCGAAATCCGAGTTATAACGAAGAAGTTATGACCTGTCGAAGTTTCACGACAGAACCGGCACGACACCGTGCGACGTAAATGGTGAATTTACGATAGAGCGATATTTGGCCTTAGCAATCTAAATGAAAGTCGTATAATACGTTAAACCGAGAGTGTGCATAAAAAGAACGTCCAAATCTGACTTCGTATGGGAAGTTATGATTTTTCTAAGTTTCAGCTTAGCAGTATGCAGCCCAAAACTCGATATTTAGATCGAGTGATTTCTAGCGAAAACAATCTAAACGAGAATCGAAGATCTCGTTAATAGTAGTGCAACGGTAAAAAGACAGACGAAAACGGACGTCGGATGAAGAAGTTATGAATTTATAACGGACTTTTCCTGTTCGGCCAACTAAAAATATAATATTAAAAATGAATTCAAAATTAGCCGACGGAGTCTAAACGAAAGTTGTAGAGCATAATCTTACCTACGCGTGGATATAAAGAACGACGAAAACTGAGCTCGTATGCGAAAGATATGAATTTCTGAAGTTCGGGGTACGAACTTCAACCTGTGTCAGAACTCACGACGTGAACTCGGTGATTGACACCTTCAGAGCCTGACAGACTGATGTCGCGACTACGCACCTGATGACGACCAAGTTCACGACGTGAACAAGCCTGGTTCACGACGTGAATAGCGAAATTCAGCCCTATAAATAGAAATCGAAGGCAGCCGGTTTTGGTTGCTAAATTCTCAATCTCTCTCCTACTTTTCTCATCATTAAGCCTACTTTTCGCCCCCCGAAGTCCCTATATCATCCCCGACACCGAAGCAAGTCCCGAAGCCTCGAAGATCCCGAGAAAAAGAGTTTTCGACCGAAACTCTGCCCTCGTGAAGACCGGTTTTTGAAGATATCCCGGTTTCATCAAAGAATATTACTATAAGAGTCGTAGTGCTGTCCGATCATCGTATTATCATGTGAGTGTATAGTCACTTTCATCTTACACATAGATATGAAGTATTTTATAAAATACATGCTATGTGTATATATATTGTTTGTTTATTAAGATGGATCAGACATACCCGATCCGGGAATATGGATTAGGTAAAGAGGTAAATTTTAGATCCGAGAGTACGAAATATGTATTTTTGAACTATGTGTTCATTAGGTGATTTTGAACTAGGTGTTCATCAGATATTTTTGAACTATGTGTTCATCCGATAAGGTATCAAGTGCGTAGTCCCTTTCATAAACATGATTTTAATACAAGTATTGATTAAAGTATTAAATATATATGTGTGTGAAATATTTGTTATTGCTTGAAATATGTGTTAGATATATATTTGATGATATACAACATGCAAACCAGTTATGGTCCAATATGTGTTAAGATGTGTATATATGATATTATTACTTAAAACTTTGTGTTAAGTATACACTAGTTAGCGTTGCCTAAACGGAGATAGTATCAAAAATTGATTATAAGCATTGTAGGTTAGCCCAGTGATGGGTTAAGACTTAAAAAGGGATGTTTAGTTCAATTAAGTTTGGACATTGGGTAGCCTCTTATTAAGAGTACGTGTGTGGTGAGATTGATGATCGGTGGAGTACGTCCTACGTACAGAAGTACATTTTATGTACGAAGTCCTTTTCAAAGCTTTGTGTCTTAGGTGTTGCTTGTGTCGGGGTATTATCATGTTCTCGGGTACGAGTCCTACGCATACCAGAGTACTATAATGTGCCAGAAGTACTATCATGTACAAAGTCTTTTTTTGTACACTATTGTGTGTCAGGTTACGGGAGCGTACGGGAGTACTTTATTAGCATTTCCCTATACTTTTTATTTTGGAGAGCTTTGGAGTCTTCGTTTCTTTTATGAAGTAATCGGACGAGCTTCATGTATCCGCGTTTTCTTTCACGAAGTAATTGAGGGAACTTCGTAGACTTCCTAATAAAGTGTGTCTGTAATAGACCACTACCAGGTATGTCTGATGTTGTATTGCCGGATAGGGTGAGTCTGGGGGTAAAATACCTCACGATATTCAGACCACTGCTAGGCACAATTATCTAGATAACCACCCCTGACTTAATTGTCTTCTGGTCTTTTTTTACGAACGGAGGTTCATGGTGAAACTTATTCCATTCCCCTCATTTGATGTCTTTATTGATCCTCGTTTGTTGCCAGTGAATTTCCGAAGCAGCTTCGTCAGTTTGTTGTTCATATCGATTCCTTAGGCTAGATCTCGTAAGATCATTGTATAGGGTCAGTATGTGGGGATCGACAGGATGGGATAGATTGTTTTAGAAATATGATATATATATATATATATATATATATATTAATAATAGTGGTCTTGCAGGATTTAGATATACATTATTATCACATTGTTTGGACTAGGTGTTCATTAAGTATTTTCAAACGGAGTGTTTACCAAGTATTTTGATTTAAGTGTTCACTAGTTGTAATCTAAATATCCTGGCAGCTGCGCCTAAAGGATAATTTTGGCAGCTGTGAATTTAGTGCCTTATAGATGTACGTTGGAAGCTATGGATTTAGTGCTTTATAGATGTACGTTGAGAGTATGGATTTAGTATTGTATAGATGAATATTGGTAGCTATGGAATTAGTGCCTGTTGTATAAACCCTGGTGACGATGTACTTCGTGCGTATTTGACATAAATTGTTGGGGAAATCAATGTTGTCACTCCGATGGTTGCCCTATTTGACATAAATTGCTAAGGAAACCCCGAAGCAGTGTTGTCGCCCCATTGAAAATCCTTAGACTAGGTCCCTTATAAATAGATACTTTAGGGACGTAAAGTGAGGAATACGGGAACAGGTAATCTCCTTAGGAGAATCCTTAGGAATGAATGAATGGTTACAGATGATTATTAAGATCTTTAAGAATAAAAAAAAAGATAACGGGGAAGGGAAAATTTGGTTGGTTGTTTGATGTTTAAACATAATAAATTTATTTATTGTGGGTTGAAAACCCTATATGCTCACCAGGCTTCCAAGCCTGACCCACTCAGTTTTTCTGTATTACAGGTAGTGGAACAAGAGCATAGTTGGACGATGACGAGGAATTTTGGATTATAGGCCAGTAGATATAAATAAATTTGTAAGGCCTTTATGGTACTGTTTATGCTTTTGGTCTGTATCGGAACATGACATCCCGAGGTTTTATAATATAATGAAAATTCATTTCTTTAAGAAATGCTTTGATAAACTTTTATCATATTTTGTTTTGGGAACAAATTCCGCAACTCTTTTAATCAAATGATTACTCTGGTTTTATTTTAAAAGCATAAATTAAATCGGTCTTTTCTGGCCGTGAAATTGGGGATGTCACAATAAACGATATGATGAAAATGTTGCTAATGAAACTATTAAAACTCCTCTTCAATTATTTAAAACTGATTACTTTTTATATATAGTAGATAAAACTATTATTTCACTTAAAAGTAGATTTGAGCAATTGAATGATTTTTAAAATATTTTTGGTTTTCTATTTGGTATAAAAAAATTAAAATCATTTGATGAAAATACTTTAAAAGAACATTGTTTAAATCTTGAGAAATCATTAAAGCATGATGATAGCTTATATATTGATGGTTTAGATTTATTTGATTAACTAAAACTTTTAAGACATACTGTACATTTAGAACGTGATACAATTATTATTATACTTAATTACATTAAAAGTTTAGTTCTTTTACAAATGCATATGTTGCCTATAGGATTGTGTTTACTATTCTTTAACCATTGCCTCTGCGGAAAGAAGTCTTTTTTAATTAAAATTGTTAAAAAATTATTTAAGATCTACAATGTCACAAGAAATATTAAATGGATTAACTATTTTGTCAATTGAAAAACAGTTAGTAAAAGAAATTAATTAAGAAAATTTTATTAAAGAATTTGCATCTAAAAATGCTAGAAAAATTAACTTTATTTCTTAAATATATTAATAAAAAACATATACATAATAAAAAAAATTAACTCCGTCATTTATAAACTTTTTAGTTTATTATTGTCGGTCCCAAGTCTGGATAAAAGATGAGTTTATAACATTAACTATAGTAAATGTTAAAGGGCCCAAATTTTTGGTTCGTTTCGAGCTCTCAAACTTGTTGAGCCAGCCCAATCCTAGAGTTTTTGTATTTTGAAATAACATCATTACTCAAAGATATTTTTAATAAAACGAAACAAATTCCGCAAAATGTTTTATTATATTGGAATTTTTCGTAAACAAAAATACGATGGTTTTAAAGCGTAAAGAAAAGTTTTTTTTTTGTTTTGAAAAAATAGAGGATGTCACACTTTGCTCACCGTTACTCATGTTGGGTTTGACTTGGACAACAATGACGAGCTTCAACTCAAAGAAATAGTATGTCTAATAGGTAGGGATAAAACAAAAAACGAAAATGTCTTCGTTTACTACATCAGTATTCAGTAAAGCTAAAGAATTACAAAAGATGGCAACAAGTTTCGAACATTACAACTTGAATTTTAATGTGCGTTCTCAATGTGAGAAAGCCAAATTGAATAAGACTGAGAAAGTGTGTGAGGAGAAACAAAATGAAAACAAATGAAAACAAATGAAGAAAAACTAAAACTCTGCGATGAAAGACAACAACTCAAAGATTTGAAATTTTCTGTGAAATACCAACCAAGAAGAATTCAACATGGATTTAAGGGTAAAAGCTTAAGAAAAACAAAATACAATAACTAGGTTTGTTTTAATTATTGTAATGTTTTGGTTTTATTTCAACTTTTATGTAATGTTTTCATTTACTTTGACTTAACGGATTTTTTTTATTATTTATCATATTAATATAATTAATTTATAATTGTAACATATTTGTTTAAGAAAATAAAAAACCAAATAATGGAAGTGAGATGTGAGTATTTCGAAGGTTAGAGGGGAGAGTAAGAGAAATGAGTTGAGTTGAAAGTAAAAGACTGAAGATGGTTTTTTTTTTTTTTTTTTTTTTTTTTTTTTTTTTTTTTTTTTTTTTTTTGTATGTATGTAGATATTCTTGATTTATTCTGTTTGGGCCATGCAGACCACACAGATATATTAGGTTTCACAGACTGTCTGTTTTTTTTTAAGATTACATACCTAAAAAGGTATGTGCATCATTTTCTTGGCGCAGATATGGATCAGAGTTTTCAAACTTCTTAAGATATCTCTAGCCTAAAAAAAACACATATTTCTTTGTTTTTTTGTTAATTTACATTTATTCCAACTTTATCTATGATAACAATTTTGGGAAAAAAAAGTTATAATATTTAAAGAAAAAAGGTTTGACGACACAATCATAAACTTTGTGACAAATTTATAAATATTATTTAATTACAATAATTGTCGTTAAAGCTGTTTATATAAATATGAAAAAAAATCCTAATATTGTCTTATATTTTTTGTACCAAGTTTTATAAAATGAAAATTTTAAAAATTTTCATTTAAAATCAAAGTTTATTTCCATCTATTTTATGTGTTAAAAATTTTCATTTAAAATCAAAGTTTATTTCCATCTATTTTATGTGTTAGATTCTTTTATCTCTAATTACAATGTTTAGGTATAACTTTGCGACCAAAGTTCGATAGTTTTTATCAAATATATACGTTGATTCGTGTCATTTAATTTTTACTTTTTATACAATAATACATAAAAGTTGATATGCATATTTTACTTATCTACATTAAGTCATAAAATTATTGAGAAACTCTTTGAAGGTTTTTTTTTAATTAGTTTAATTTAGCAGTCTGTAGATGTTAAAAACAAACTGTCTTCTTCTTTCTTTGATCCATCTCTTCTACTACAAAGATCTGCAGATATGATTTGCAGATTACATATAATCTACCTCAGAAAAAACAAACAACACCTAAAAGTAATTGGATTATGATGACTACACCCATTTGAAATGTAGAATTCCAAACCATTTTATATCCACTCTATTAATCATGTGACCATGCAATAAAAATTAAATAGACCAGATAAATTGTTTCGGATTTGGGGTTATATTCCCTTTCTTTAAAAAGTCGATCATTTGAATTACTGTTTTATTCGTTATAATCATTTTTGTTCGATATTCTCGTTTCATATACCGTATATCTACAAAACAAGATTTAGAGCATACATAATATGAGTTTTTTTCAACTAAAAAATCTCTTAAAATATGAAAAAGATATAAAAGAGGTTTTTTTCAAATGGATTCTTTTTCAAAGTGCTTACTAATTAACAAGTTTTTTACGTATGCTTTTTCAATTATTGTGTAAGTCTCATATATTTTCAACCAATTAAAATCCAAGAATTTATTAGAAACTAATAAAAATCAATTTGAAAAAGTTCATATCAAACTTTTTAATTAAAAAAAAAAACCTCCATAAAAAGCTCTCATAGTGGATAGAGGTCTCACAATATGAGCATATGTAGCCATTTTATATCTCACGTACATATATCATCAATAAGAAAAGCTAGAAAGTAAACACTATAATATGCCAAAATTGTTCTTAATTTTGTTTGGATTCTCCTGATTCGCAAATTCAAATGTAAATATTCAACTTTGCTCTATTCATCGTATTCAACTATTCTTTATTCATCGCATGTTCAAAGTTTATATAAATCTCCAACTCTTTTAATCTTGAAACCACAAAATCATCACAACAATCATCTCCCGTCCATAGGAAAAAAAAAAGGCGTCTTCACATATAAAGACTAGCACTCTTCATAATCTTCAAAGCCTCGATCCTATGGACTCTTATTTCCAAAGCTCTTGACGGAGACTATTAAGAGCATACAAACCATAAATGGCGCAACACCACCGGAAGAATCATGCAAACTTAACTTCGCCACAGGTAAATGTGTAAACCCAAAGTTATATTTCGTAAAATATGTCTTTGTATTGAATATTAGTATTGAATTTATGATTTTTTTTTTTTTTTGGGGGGGGGGGGGGGGGGGGGGGGGGGCGAAAATAGAATACGTATAAAAATTGAAGAACAGGAGGGGCCAAAGTCAAATTTTATAGTTTTGGGCATAATATATAACCTTTTTAATATTTATGGACTATATATAAAAAAAAATTTAGGGGGGGGCTGGCCCTATATATGCTCCGTCCATGCTTGATATTGTACTAAACCAAAAACTTAAAATCATGATAATGGCTGAAAGCCTGAAGTAGAGACTAGAGAGCTTTTCCGTTGAGAGAAAGACGTAGGTGGTGCTAGATTTTGAAATGATAAATGTCTTCGGCATTTTTTCATGTCTTCTGAATAAAATGTGGACTAAAAGTCTTTTTCTTTGTCTTTAGTATTCATAAATAATTGTTTTTTTTAATCTTCATAAAAAACTAGTGATGTTTGTGTTTACGGAGGTGGTGGCGGTGAAGGCGGAAGTGGTGATGGTGGTGTGAAGGTAGGGGTGGCGGAGATGTTGGTGGTGACGATGTCGACAGCGGTGGCTATAGCAGTGGATGTGGGGGTGGAGGCGGTGGTGGACGACAATGGTGGTGGCAACGGTGATGACGATATTGGTTGCGGAAAAATAAATATCACATAAGGTTAGAACTTAGAAAACGTCTTCCAAAATCAAAATATATTTATTTTGCCTTTTGGAAAAAGAGGTCATTTTCTAGTCTTTTGTTTAATCAAACAATGTTTTTCTTAAATGTATTTCTAACTACGAATGAGATTTAAAACCGAAAAACCGGACCAGAACCGAAATCGGATCGGAACCGGAATCGTTAGAACTAGAATATATAGAGCCGGTTCCGGTTCCGGGTTTAAAAATTGGCTTTATCCAGGTTTGGGTCCATCGGGCCCCGGCAAACCGAGTCTAACAACCGGAACCCGTGTTAAGAACCGGAACCACTTTTAGAGGCCGGAACCGACTTCTGTGAAACATTTAAAATATGCATATCCCATCCGTTTCAATTCGGATTGACATAGGGTTCTTTTCCAACATGTAGTTTAGAGTTTGTACATGAATTTAGAGTATAAATTTGTCATTTTTAGTCTTATATTCTTTGACTTACAGTCCCCCAAAGTCGAGATATCAAAGCTGAAAGTTTTTAGTTTTTCAGTTTTTTTCTATTCTGTGAAAGTTTTAAAACATGCATATCTAATTCGTTTGAAGTCGAATTGACATGCGGTTTTTTCCAACTTGTAGTTTAAAGTTTGTACATGATTTTATACTATAATTTTGTCATTTTTGGTTTAGTATTCAATGACTTACAGTCCCCTGAAGTCGGGATATCAAAGTTGAAAATCTTCAACTTTTTAGCTATTAGTTTTTGTACTTGAACTCTGTGAAAACGTAACACATGCATATCTTATTCGTTTAAAGTTGGATTGACATGCTGTTTTTTTAGATTGTAGTTTATAAATTTTAGATGATTTTAGCCTATAATATTGTCAGTTTTGGTTTCATATTCAATGACTTACGGTCCTCCAAAGTTGGTATATCAATATGAAAATTAAAATTCAACCCACTAAGTAGTAAGTAATTACCAAAAAATTCCGGTTTTTTTGGGTTTTCCGATTCTAAACCCACTTTATCTGGTTCCAACCTACCCACTTTGATGTTTCCAGGTTTTCCGGTTATAGACCCACTTTACCCTGTACCGTACCCGGAATCGATTACTATATACCGGTCCGGTTTCTGATTCTACAAAATCCCGTTAACCGATTTCGGATTTTCCGGGTCTGGGTCCATCCGGTCCAAAGTTGGATCCACTTTCATCCCTATTTCTGATCATAGATATCATAGGTCAAAAAAACTATTTGCCAAAAAACAAACATCAGATGACCACCTTAATATACATTTAGTAGACGTCTCATCAGAATTAGATACGGGCCCTTCATCACCATTTTAACACTCACCCAAACCCTACTTATATTATATGCCTTCATTGCCTCTAGAAAACATACGTCGACTTCCCATCTTCTCAACGAACTCCGAACATAGTCCCACTACCACTCTCACTCCATGACTTCCACTCTAGCCAAATGATTAACAACAGAAACTGAAATCTTTTGAATCCGAAAACATATCTTCAATTTCTTTTTCTCATTTCAACCCAAACATTGTTTAATTTTGTATTTCGTTTCTGTAAATAAAGACCTTTGTTTTGGATCATTAAGAATCGTTCATATCTTCAAAGGCTATAAATTGACCGATCATTTGAGTTATGAATCCATTCAGTTTTAAAAATATATATACATGTAGTAATAGTATCATTGTCGCTCGATGGAAGATCTTAGAATCATCAGTACATAGAACAAATTGTTTAAAAGGATAGTGAATATGAATTTTCTGGTTTATCCAAGGACCATTCTTAC
Organism: Lactuca virosa; assembly: GCF_052849685.1. Classification (NCBI taxonomy): domain Eukaryota; kingdom Viridiplantae; phylum Streptophyta; class Magnoliopsida; order Asterales; family Asteraceae; genus Lactuca; species Lactuca virosa. The sequence continues at coordinate 161,987,771 of NC_136427.1, read as the reverse complement.
AATTTACTTTTTTTTTTTTTTTTTTTTTTTACTTTATTTTCATAATTGATTATGATATATTGCATCTTTACAATCCAATATCGTAACTTTATTTTCTGTCATTTTTGGCCAATTAGAAATGTTCAAGTTTATGAAATTCCAGAACTAATTGATATTCCACACAATTTAAATGGTTACTAATTGTTGAATTTAATAAACTTACGTTGGCATTGGCAAATTGTTATTCACCATGGTTGAAATTTGTTAAGAATATCCGACGAGTTAGAGTAAATTCTATTATGATAGAAGTAAAATATCAAAACAATTAAAAAGAACATAAACAAACGAAAACAATACAATTGAATTAATAATCCAAATGTGATAACAAATCAATAAAATGTACTTGAAGTTTGCAGATTATTTACATATTGAAGCATTGGTTACAATGTCCTGATAAAAAAAATGGTTTTTATATGAGTAGCTTTTAGTATTCAACAAATATCTTGAATCTAACAAATCTTCTCTATGCTTCGTTCATTGTTGTATAAAAAATGGAAATTGTACGAATTTTGTGATTTGTATCAATATCGTTAGTTATTAACTATCAAAAGGCCCAATGTAAAGTCGACCATTAATATTGGTTAATCCATCATTATAGTCCAAACATGCTAAAACCTTATCCAATTTGATAAGCTAGTGGAGGGAAGACTTATAAAGTCTTCATCTTCCCATCTTGCTTCCTATGATGGACACAAGAAGCAAGAATCATGACAAAGAATGAATGTAATATTCCAATACCACTACAATATAATATTGGTATGCAATTATTTCGAGTATGTTGTTATATTTTCTTTTTATGACTAACTGACACATCAACAGGAATGATTATGCTATATGTTGTTCTCTCATTCAATTGACCACATGTCAATTTGTTATAATTTTAAGATATATTTATTTTTCATTTGCCATTTACTTTATTTTTCATTTTCCAATATATCATTAATTTAGTTTCCATAAATTAAACTTACTATAATGACTATTAGTTTCAAATTTTAAATTTTAAATTTCAATTTCAATTTCAAATAAATTTACAGTTTAAACATTTGTATTTAACATTTTGTTATAATTAATCCGTTTAAAACACGGGTATGACAACTAAACATATAATTTTAATTTATTTATTTCTCACATCTTTTTATTTCTTATAATTTTCACTTATTTTATATTTCAAATTCAAATAAACTTCCCATTTAATCGTTTTCAATTTAACATTTTCTTTTAATCAACTCGTATAATATACGGATCTCACTACTAGTTTCATATTCAACTATTTTACTCATAAATCTATATATATTTCATTTCAAACCACTTAAACTCCAGACATATGTCACATATTAAGTGGTACATTTCCAACACCTTTTGATACCGATAAAACGTGTTACACATTAAGTGGTACATTTCCAATACCTTTTAATACCAATAAAACGTGTTAGATTTCTTACTCTGTAGACTATAAATTGTTGATTATAAAATAAATTTGCATCAATACCTTAAAACCATAACTTAAATAGATCAAACACCCTTGTTCTTTAAAATAACTGCAACCCCAAAAACCAACAAAGTTGGTAACAATAGTAAAAAAAATGTATTTTCTTTATATTAGACATTTATTATTATATATATATTAAAGTTATGAAGAAAAGGAACAGTGAACTTGCTTGAGTTTTGGCAAATTTGATCCACAACCTTTTCATATCTTCCATTATTGCCTTTCTTTTAACAGAGTTTTCATATTTGACTGGTCAATGCTTTCATTGACTTCTACTATAACTAGAACGTTCCACCGCCTTTGCAGAAACGTCCCCATTTCCTGTTTCTCTCTACAAACGTCTTCTTCAAACATCTCTGGGAATCCTTCGTTCTCAAAACCTTTCACCAACACAAATGGTTCCTCCACGTTATTTCTCGCCGCCTTCATCCTCCAAACCATCTTCTACTACACTTGCAGTGCTTCGCACCGCTTATCAAAGATCGATACAGGGAAAAAGAATCAAAAGGTCATGTGTGTGTGTGCTGTGTTCAATCCATCGGAAGGCAGACCAGTCGGAGGCCGCTTCCTCGCTACCGATTATGTCTGCGTAACCTACTACAGTTCTACGGCTCGAATAGCCTCCCATCGCTTCTAATCGGATGCACAAAACATATCTTCCACCGAAATCTCTGGAAGAGCTATCGTTCTTGTCGATGGATGGTGGTGTATCTATCGCTTCTGTAACAGATGCTTCTCGATCCTTTTGATTAGCACTCCACCATCTCTTCCCCACCGCCTTCTGTATTTGGGTTTTCTTGGTCACCGCCTCCATGAAATTTTTTGTTTCAGGGCATGATGATTTGAGAGGACGAACAGTGGTCGAATATGGGTTTCTATTTGGGCCACAGAAATCGGAACTCGGCAGCGACTTAATCCACCGTCTGCGCACCCTTCCTCACCACTACTTTTTTCAAATCGTCAAATCGCCTTTCCCTTTGTCGTGTATGTCTACTGTGTTTAAGTAATTACATTTTTTTTTATGTCTCACAAGTCTTCAAACATTCTTTTAATTTTGATTTTATGCAATTTGTAGGTTGTGAAAGCTATTGATCTCCCTCATAGTGTTTCTTAGGCAATTGGAACAAATGTTTCCGGTTATGCCCCCTAATTTATGAACCGAGCAAAACAGATTCATCCAATCCCTTTTTCCGATACTGCTTCATCTATCTCTTGTAAGTTTTTAGTTCTTGATTAGAATTTTAAATCTTTATGGTGGAAGATTCTTGGATTAATGTTGACTGTGGTTGTTGTTGGTGGTGCAGTGACGCCTAGGCCAATGGAAACTTCAAATGGTCAAACACCAACGAGATAGTGATGACGTGGATGACAAAGTAAGTGTTTTTCCACATCTTTTCTACATATTAAACAAAATGCATTTTTCTTTATAGGCAAACTAATAATCTTAATGTGGATTTTTTCCTTTCTTTTAATGTTTTATGTAGGATGGATTTCAAGAAAATTACAAATTCCTTCAGGTAAGATAAATCCATATTGAATGGTGATATTAATGCGACATGGTTGAATTCCACTTATGATGTTTTATGTTGTGCATTGAGATGTAAGGTTTTTTCGGGTGGTACTCATTTTTTTTGGTTTCTAGATGTAACTAAATTACAAATAGTTAATATATACAAAAAGAATTTTATAGTGTTTGGCTTTACTTGCTTTTTTATCCATATAGTTAGAACTTAGAATGCTTATCGAAGGTTTGATCACAAGTGCATGTCCAGAAGGGATGGTATAGGGACAATGGACAACTTTACCCTTGGTAACCATACGAGAGGGATGGAATTGAAGTACAAGATGGTAGGATCCTAATTCTCACAAATCACTCTCTGTAATCTTCTTTATGTTAATTCATATCCTTATTCTTTCATTTATGTTGATTTAAGTCCTTATACTCTTAAGCTTACATGAACAATCAGATGGATTGATGGCTCAGTAATAGAAAAAGAATTTTGGTATTGAACAGAGAAGACATGATATCCAACTACTGACTGGAATGCATGGGCAGATTATTATGGCAAACAATATATAAAGGTTTAACAGGTTCGGATGGTATACAACCGTATTCTCTTTGTTCATGATTATTTGCTATTTTTACGAAACATATAGGGAACCATGAAGTTAGAAAGATTAGCAAAGTCGGTAGCTACAAGGTAGAAGGTCTAGATGACAGTAGTTGTGTGTGCGAGTTTTCAAATTGTAGCAATTTCAGCAAAATACAAACCAATTTCGATAGTTATAATTGCGTAGGTTTTTAAAAGTCTAATTTGCTAATACAAAGTATGAAATTGAAGGACACATGTAATGCACATTTTGTCTGCTCTAACTTCTCAAAACCGATATCAGATTCACTCTCTTCATCTAATTTTGGTTAATCTTTCTTCAGGAGAAGTGGTGGTTGCTCAATCTTGCTTCAGGAGAAATTTGATTTATTGCCACTGGTTTGTGTTTGTAGTTTTCATGGATTACTTTTATAATGGATTTGACTATTATTGCAATTATGTTGACCATGAAGCAATTGGTGAAGTAGTTCTTCCAAGTAAGTTAAAATCCATGTGTCATACTTTGTACTTACAAATTTTTTACAGCCATGTTCTGTTTACAGGGTAAATCAGCGAAAAATTAACGGTTAAAATCTTTAAAATATAATTACTGTTTCTATTCTGTTTTATAACCACTGTTCACATATTTAGGTGGCCGATATATTCCCAAAGAGTTTTTACATGTGAGGTCATTAATCACACCCACATTTTTAATAATCAGACTACGTATGCTGGTAAGAACAAGATTCTATTATTAGCTACAGTCTTTAATATCTTTTCATTATTACACAATTGGTCCTTTGACTTAGTTCAAAGTCACACAACATACAAATGGTTTTCTTAATATTAATGGTCAAAGAGGTAAAATGAAATGTTAGTGTAATTTGTCGTTAATATCATACTTTTGTTATTAATTTTTATGTTTTTGATTGTTTGGGAAAATTGGATTTGATTTTTTTGTTGTTTGATGTGAACATTAGGTTTTTGACTACATAAAAAAACTCACTCTAAGCTTTTTACACTTTTGTTGATACAGTCCCTAAAGAAAAGTGTCAAGTTGTTGATGTGAATATATAAAACCCATGGTTGGATTGTGTTTTTGGTTTTTTACTTTTCCCTTTTTGCCGCATTTTTTCTCCTCACGTGACTTCAGAGTTTTAGTTGTTCTGATATCAATATTGATGTGTAGGTGTTTATTACTACCATGATTTACCGTTGCATTTCTTATTTTGGGCTTTATGGTATGCTAAGAAAGTTGATGGTGGTACTGAACTATTGACATTGTTTTGCTACCCACTGACGACAGGTTTGTTTCATCCGATTCATGACAAATTACACAGAATAGCAACGTACTTTATTATGGATGTCATTCGGGCAGTGTACTTCAGATAATAGTAATGTATGAAACACATTAGCATACACGCAAAACTAACACTTTTCGCCCCGCTCGGGAAACCTTTCTAGTTAATTATTAATACGTTACAAGTACAACAAGCTTCCAAGATTTATGAAACAACATAATAACACATCCAAATTCCATGCAACATATGAACACAATCACTAAAACCGAAACTAAGAACCCTGACATAAAACACAATAACCAAAACCCCATTGAATATTCAAAATTACAACTTTACTTTCAATTTTCAAACATAACAAACATCAAAAAAATTAAAAATCTATCTACATTTTCCCAAACACATCATCTTCCATCAGCAGAAGTAAACGAATCAGCAAATCCAGTAGGCCTCGCCGGAATACTACTCTTACTATCATCAAGATCGACATAACTACTATAATCCTTCCCTTCAGCCTCCTGCCACCCTTTGACCATTTGAGTCAACGGCAGACTATAATCAATCCCACAGTACTCCTCCGCCTCATTCTCCGCCGGTTTCCACTTCTCCACCAGCGGGGAAAGGACATTGACGGCGTGGCCCATGTCCGGCCGCTGACTGGGTTCTCTGGCGGTGCAATGTCCGGCGAGATCGGCGATGATGGAGATGGTTTCGAAGGTTTCGTCGTTTGCGTTGAGAGAGGGGTCGACGGCGTTCATGAGTTTTTCTTTGTTGGTGCGAATGGACCAGAACCAGGCGGCTAAATACTGGCTTTCCTCCGGTCGGTCTTCGTCTAGTGCCATTAGACCGGTTAATAGCTCCATCAAAACGACGCCGTAGCTGAAAACGTCAGCTTTTGTGGTGATTTTACCTGTCACTGAAAAAGCAGATAAAAAGTTCTTTGAGAATTGGAAAAGTTGAGTGACAATTTTTGTTTTATTTTTATTGAATTAAGTTAATCCGAAAGGAAATAAAAGGTAAATAAGATGATGTATTACCAAAGTTGTTAAAATTGCAATTAGATTTGATCCTAAGATTGTTACTATTTTTGAAAAAAAAAAAAATATAATAGTTTTTCTTAGACGAAATGTGTAAATAAAATTTTGAATTGTTTATCGGTAAATAATGTATTGGATATATATTTTTTATGTTTTAAACTATTTTATTTTATCTGGTTAACAGATGGATGAAAATGTATTTTTTTTTATGTTTTAAAATGTTTTTGACAGGATCTTACAATCCAATTTGATCTTAGGATCACGATTTTGCAAAAGGGAAAACGATGTTATAAGATCACGATCTTGACAAACTCGGTATATAGTAATTGAGATGAATAAAAATTATTATTTATGGTTATTTCATTATTTGGTTTATTCTACTATCTTGTTCATTCAAACTCTTGTGTGATTCAATTCCATTATACTTTTGTGATTCTATTCCATTATACATTTATATTAATATTTCATAATATGTAATTTTTGGTTTTTGCAAATAACTTTTTTTAAATGATTAATTAATATTTCTTATTATTTCAAACACATACAAAAAATAGAGTAAATTACATTTTTGGTTGTTAAACATAGTTGCCAAAATGTTCATTTGGTCCATGCTTCTAGTTCTTGCAACATTTTTGATTCTTGTTCCAAATAAAATTACTATTTTGATCCTTGTCGATAACTTATTTTTTCAATTTTGGTATCAAACTTGTATGCAATTTACGTTGAACAAGATCAATAACATTGGTAAAAAAACTCAAATAATGATTAAAATTGCAAGAGAGTACTTTTTGAAATCAAAATTGAAAATTTTAGATATACTAATTACTAAGGGACTAAAAACGTAATTTACTTTCGAATTTATATAAAAAATTCAATATATTCATATATTCATTTATTAATTATCCATTGCATTACATTCTTTATTCTAATATCTACTTCATTCAATTCTTCTCTTGTTCTATTCCTATACTATTCCATTATACCTTTGTGATTTCATTCCATAATCCATTACCTTTATATCTTTCCATTTTTATATAATAAATAAACACATGATTCCATTCTATAATAAACATAAACATAAACATAAAAGGAAAGTTACCTGCATATTCAGGAGCAAGATATCCAAATGTTCCAGCAAGACGAGTAATCACCGATTTCTCTCCATCAGGCGCCAATTTCACCAATCCAAAATCTGAAACTTTTGCTCGAAAATCATCACCCAATAAAATATTCGAAGATTTCAGATCCCGATGTATGAAACTCTGATGAGCCAAAGTATGAAGATACTCCATTCCTCTAGCAACATCCAACGCAATATTCAGTCGTCTCTTCCATGAAAGAGGTTCTAATTCAAAGGTTTTCCAGTGAAACAAATGGCGACTCAAAGCCCCTTGAGGCATAAACTCATACACAAGTATTCTCTCAGACCCTTCAGCGGAATACCCTAAAAGTGACACCAGATGTCGATGACGAACTTTGGAAAGAACAGCGATTTCTGCTTGAAATTCATCCAATGCTTTGTTGCTTATGACTCCTGCTTCCATTCTTTTTACTGCAATTTTTGTTCCATCGTGTAATTGACCCTTGTAAACGACCCCAAATCCACCGCGACCTAGTTCGTTTTCATGGGAGAAGTTTTTGGTTACGTTTTTGAGAACTTGAACGGAGATGATTAGGTTTCCGGATTCGATTACGTGAGATTCAGTGTTTCCGCTCCCGGAACCACTTCCGATGCTTGTGTTTGAGTCGTTGGTGATGGCGATTTTGACTGTGTTGTCGGAATCAGATGGGTCGCGTGGATGAACAACGAGGGAGGTTGGTGGTTGATGCGAGTTTACTTTTTTCGCTTTACATAAATAGATGGAAATAGGGATGATTAGAAGGATTAAACTTAAAAAACCTGCAACTGGAGCAACAATGGGGACGATGTTGGAGTTCTTAGAACGTTTAGCACTCAGAGGAGCAGGATCTTCACCAGAAACAACAGTATTATTATCTCCAGTTTTCGGATTTGTCTTTTTCCCTGTTGTAGGCGGAGATTGGGGGTTATTCGCCGGAGCTCCGGCGACTGGACTGGTTTTAGGAGAAGGGGTTTTCGACGGATTCAATTGTAACAAAGGGTTTCCAGTTAAATCAAGTTTCATAGATGGATTGAATTTCGGAACAGGGAGGGAAAGATCATTGTTGCTTAAATCCAATAATGTTAACGATTTCAAATTCGTCCAATTTGATGGAATCACGCCGGTTAAATTGTTTGACCCAAGATCAATTCGAGCGAGAGAATCGAGATTTGCAATTGAAGGGCTTAAAGTTCCAGAAAGATTGAAGTTTTTTAAGTGAATAGAACTCACTTTTTGATCAATGCAGCTTAAACCAAACCAAGGACCTTCACATGGATTATTACCTGACCACGTTGACACAAGCCTCGCCGGATAATTTAATCCGTCCAAAAAGCTCAAAAGCGCGGTGGTTTCCGGTGAACATGGAACGCCGGGATCCGGTTGACAAAATTGGTTCGATGAATATGTGAAATTCGAAGCTTGGAATTTGGGGATAGGACCCATGAAGTGATTATTATTTAAATCCAATTTATCCAATGTGAGAGAAGCTAAACTATCGGGGATTAATCCGATAAGATCATTGCTGTTTACGTTGAATTCTTTGAGTTCAGTCAAATCGCCGATGGAATCAGGAATCTTGCCGGAAAAGTGATTCCCGTGAAGCCATAAGCTCGTGAGTGAAGTCATGGTTCCGATTACATCAATGAAACCACTCATTCCGACTCCTGATTGACCATTTAGCCAAAGGATTCTTACACCCGATTTGTTGAACGTCGCCGGAATTCCACCGGAAATTCGATTCATCGACAGTTTTAGAGCCCCAAGAGACTGCATACCTCCGAGAAATTCCGGCAAAGGTCCGGCTAAATTGCAACTCATCAATGAAAGATTCTGTAATTGGGCGGAATTCTGAAGATCAATCGGAATCGACCAACCGGTGGTGGCGTTAAGAGGGTTGTTATCCAAAGCTAAAACCTCTAAACTGTCGAGTCCATGGAAGAAATCCGACGGAATTGAATCAAATTGGTTATAATCAAAATACGCCCACCTCAATTCCGACAACCCATTTAACGAAGGTAAATCTCCGGTGAACTGATTCTTTTGAAGACCTAAATTCGTAAGCATTGACAATTGATTCAAATTACTCGGCAAAACACCCTTCAAGTTCATACCCTGAACTTGAATCTGCGAAACCCTAGTTTGAGAACAGAATACGTGAGGCCAACGTGGTGGCCCACAAGGATCGTCGCCATTAACGGGCCATTCCAGAAGCTCGTGATTCTTCAACCCTTTTCTAAACTGATTAAGAATCGCTAAATCTCCAGGATCTGTGGCACTATAAACAAGAGAAACAAGATAGGGATAAAGGAATGTTACAGTTAGAAGAAGCTTCATCTGGTGGTAGTGGTGGTGTTGATGATCTGCCATGGAAGCAGAGCTTGAGCATTGAGCTTTAATGGCGGCATATTGAGAAAGGAAAACCCATTTGAGATCTTCTTGTAAAAGGAAACAAGGGATTTGGAACAAAGAGAAAGCTTGTTGTTGCTTTCGAGTGTTTGCAGAGCATAAACATGAGTGGTGTGATGAAGAAAAAGATGGATATGAGAGTAGGAGGTGGGATTTAGTACAAGTATACGTGGATGAATTTCGAAGAAATACACTTTTGTTTAATATTATTGGACCAAAAAAAAAACATTATAATTTATTTGTTGTCCAAGGAAAACTATTTCTGATTTTATGTGTCCTAAAATTATTTATGATTTTATGTGACATATCAAAGTAATTGTGTGATGGCTTTTCTTTTAAGTTAAATATAATAAATAATAATATGTTGTTATTGCCTATTGGAGTTAGTTAGTACAAAATTTTACTATTTGGGTTTGATTTAAATGATGGTAAATATTTATTTTTCATAAACTGCCGTTAAAACAATTTAAATAATGGTTTATCTTGAATATATAGTTTCCGTTGCTTATCTTTTAGGGAGCTGATTCGTACACAATAATTTTTCTCCATACACAACAATTGGTGCTTTAAAATGTTCTATTGTACAACTATATAATGCATAAATTGTTGTGTATGACAAAAAACTGTTGTGTACGAATCACTTCCCTATCTTTTACCGTATTTATTTGGAGAAAAAGTTGTGGTGTTTTGTAAGAGAATATTTGTATGTCTATTTATAAGATTAACCCTTATTATTGTAATGTATTTTGATTTTTTTATAGATCTTTTTCATTATAGTGATATCATTTAAATATAATACCGTTTTATGATTATGACGATACATATTTTGAATTATATTGTTATAATAATAAAATGAAAAATATATATATAACTTGATAAAATTTTAAAATACAATATGTTAATATAAAAGAAATTCAAAAAATATAATATTGTAACAAAAAAATGTTAAAGGTAGAATGTGTTAAATCTGTTAATATACAAATAAATAAATATGTTTTGTTAAGTTTTGCATTTAACATCGTAATCAGATAGATTTGATATGTATTTTTCGATCTTGGGAAAGTGTTTAAATGATATGAAAAGTGTTTTTAAATGTCATTATTGTATTTGATTGAAGGTATTTATCAAGTATTTAAGCATGTGACACAGTTCTTTAATAGTGAGTCCTAATCAAGATCGTAAATGAATAATTTCAATTTAATTTATTTATTTTTTCTATCATAAGATATCAAATAAATTAGTAAAGTTTCCAATAATACATGTGGTACAGAAATTGTGTCACTAGGGACCGCATGGTCCACTAATGAATTCCGTGACTGGTGGGGATTGTTTATAATTAGAACGTCAAATGCTAATTCTGTTTGGATCTGTGATTTATTTATTTTAGAAATCGTATCTACTTTTATTAATATGATTATATTAAAAAAAATCAATTGATGATGACTTTTGGATAATTATATTTTGTTTTTATCTTTAAAGATGAGTTTTAATCATAATTTCTTCTGCACTTAAATCCGTGTTACTTAAATAACCGACATTTGATTTGTTATTTAGCGATATATAGTTAAATTGTTTTGGTTGAATTAAACATGTCAATTTTATACAACTTAATTCTATTAAAAAAAATTTAAAAAGAGTTCTATGATTAATGAAACTTAGTTTTCTTACTAGTGATGTAACGACATATGTTGATAAAAAAAACTTTTTTTAACGGATTTTAGAACCATATTTAGTGGAAAAAATAGCACGATTCCATCATTACTTGGCATTAATAATACTATACAAGTTACTGTGATCATGTGGTCATGCCTATCTATCGTGCCTCTTAATTATTTCTTATTAATGAAGGGCCGGAGTAAATATTTAATATAGATCAGCATTATTTTTTAGAAAAAATACTTAATTATATTGAGGGTGGCCTGATGACAAATACCGGTGTAAGTGTCTGTTTTCAGATTCTTGGACCTCTTGGACCAGTACAACATTCGTAACGTATGGTACAATCATTTCAGCAGTATCGAAGAACTTTCAGGTTTTGATATCTCGAATTCTGATGACTGCAACTCATCAATATGGAACGATTATTATTTTTCATCTACAATTAGTAATTATCAGTATTCTTTTTTGATTTCATTGTTTTTTATTCTTTCAATCTCTTGATGAACAAGTAAGAGATTTGATGCAAAGATTATCGATCATTCACCTTTTTTTTTCTTTAGCTATAGTGGACCTTAGTCTCTTCCCCCACAATGTGGATCGATTTTTTTTTTCTGAGCTGTAATCGGCAGTCGAGGAACTAGGAAGGAAGGGAGAACCGACTGGAAAAATTCATGTGGATTTGGACAGGATTAGGATAAAAGATTTGATTGAGATTGTGAATTATGTGTTTTGTTTTTCCAAGAACATCATTGATAAAAAAAAAAGGCTACCAAAGTAAACAACTGCGTCTTTATGTTTATAAAATACTATGTATTTTGTGAATAGAAACAAATAATATGTTATCTATTTATGATAATTTTCTAGAACAATAATATTTTAAAAAGATAGATTGTTATCCGTATATGACATTAGTTTTTTTTTTCTAATAAGTTTGTTATTTTATTATAATGTTTTACCATACTCAAAATTACCATCGACCATACCTAAAGTTGTAATTTACTTTGTTATTACTTTCAAATAAAATATATTTGGATCTTTCCTAAAGTATATGAAAAGAAAAAGTATATTTAGTAGGAAAGAAAGTTCATGCATTAATTTATGGTATCCAAGGAAGGCATGATGTCCGTGGGAGAGTTGTGATGGTTGGTGAATGTTGGATTGAATGAACAGAAAGACAAATTGGTAGGTTCCAACCATGTGGTTCGATTATATATAGAGTACAAGAAATTTGAGCTCTAGTTTTTCCAAGTGTGAGGTCTCAATAAGTTTCATATAAGATAGATATATTTAATAGTATACTGCGTAATATTCATTGTAATGTATAGCAGAAAGAAACGCTATTGATTATTTATATGTATATGTATATGTATATGTATATCTAAAATATAAGTTAGGAGAGAGAAGGATATATATGCTTGTTCACAAAAACCAAAACACACACAATCCACTTTTATGTATATAAGTAAAGATTATCACTTGCTTGTTATAACGTTAAGAGACGAATCCACTAAGTTATAAATCAACTTAAAAGTTTATGTATTAGTTTGTCTCAACCAGATTACTTAAGAGCACATCCGATGAAGGATATTGAGAAAAAAAAAAAAAAAAAAAACGTAGTTTTTCATTTTTGGAAAATTTATGTAAAAGTCATATTAGGTTGTTTAGTTTTGCTAAAGATTAATAAATATTTCAATTTTGTTTGGTAGTTAAAAGTCATATGTATTATTTTACTAATTTAGTTTTGTAATTTTTTTGGAAAACGACAAATGATTTATGATAAACAAACTGCAAACCAGCCAAGCAATAATCATAGATTTAATATTATCTACAAGCTTACTGGAAGAGATTGAGTATTGCTCGAAGATCTTATCATTCCATAACTTCCATGTACACTAGAGCATTTTGTAAAATTGTAAAATATTATCGAGCATTCTGTAACATACTATCGATCATATTCTTATTTTCTTAGGGCAATGTCCCCATTTGAGAGCATAATTTAAAAGTTTACCCGAAGTGTCAAATTGAACCCGGTTCAACCCACACCAATTAAATAGAGAAAATCGCAAATTTAACCAAATTCCTTAATTACTTTGTGAAAAATAGCAAAAAAAAAAAAAAGCCAAATTACAAATATAGCCATGAAAATCGCAAATGGATTAAACCCATCTGCGATTTTAGCATTCCATCTGCGAACGTACAAGTCGCTAAAACACAATCGTGCTTTAGCGACTTGTACGTTCGCAGATGGTTTTTCTTTTAGTTTTTTTTATTTTTTCCGAATAAATACCCCAATCTTTGACTGAAATCGCAGATGAACTAAGTTCATCTACGATTTCCTCTCATCCCACCTGCGATTTTGAGTTTTATTATTATTATTATTTTTTTTTTTAATTCTGACTACAAATTGATAGGGTTTAACTACAAAACAACATTATTATATATAAAGTTTTGCAAAAAATTATAAATTTAGTTCTTATTTCTTTGGAACATTTGTTTAAAACATCTCTAATAAAATGAATTTTCCAACAAAAACTTTGAAAACTATTTGAAAAATGAAATCGCCCATAGTGTCTGTAGAAAGAGTTCTCCAAAAAAAAGTTTGAAAAATTAAAGAAGAAAAAAAATTACGTTTTTATACCCCTGAAAAAGGGGAAATCACAGATGGACGTAAAATCACAGATGGACAAGTAAAATCCCAGATGGACTGAGTCCATTTGTGATTTTGATGGCTATTTTGGTAATTTGGGTTTTTTTGGCTATTTTCTACAAAGTAATTATAAGATTAGGTTATTTTTGTAATTTTCTCATGATACACCAGATTGTTCGAACAAAGTAACATTTGATGTATTATTTTAATCTAAAAATACACTCGATATGTTAACTACCCGATGTATAAGTGTTATTTAGTTTATCTTCTAATCATCTTAAATTCTTCTCCCCTCCTCGTTAAAATTACACCTTTTCTCCCTTATTCCTATTATTATTATTAATACACGTTGTCGAGTGCCTGGCGGGTTTTCCCACATGGCTTTCCACCAAAAATTTTAAGTGTTTTGGTTGTATTAGTGTTTTTAAGTTGTAAACAGATCAAACATTTGGCAATATGTTCATTACCCGGTAGGTGGTATGTTTGTTTATATTTTTTTTATTTATTAAATAAAAAAATATGAACAAGATTTTTTATTTGATTAGTTAAACAAAAAAAAAATAGTAAATGCATCATCTATGCGGTCCATGTCAACACGTCCCAATATCCACGTGGGAGTCAATCGTGAAATATTAATAATATTTTGGGTGTGCCAATATTTGAACCATGTGCATCTTGTGTTGGTGATTTGTTATCATCAATGTTATTTAAGTGTAATGAGATTACTTTGTTAACTAAAAATGATCTTGATAAATATTAAACAAGTAAGGAAGGTGTGGAGTACACACTTGTTTAAGTTTGATCAAGTATCAAAGTATACTGTCATTTAGGGGCGAAGCCCCTGAACGAACGGGGTCCGGGGGCAGCGCCCCTAGGAGCGGGGTCCAAGGGGCGGCAGCCCCTGGCGGGGTCCAAGGGGCAGAGCCCCTGGCTGGGGTCGAGCTGTTTTTGACTTTGCATTAATCCTTATACAAAACCCGGATTTATGACAATTTTGACTGTTGAGAAAAACTGTTATATGACAGTTTTGACAGTTTTTCAGACAAGGAAGGTTTATAACCAATTTTTAGTTAGTTTTCTGGTACTCACGAAATTACACCATCTCATTCTCTTTCTTTCTCTCTGATTTTCTCTGAGTCTTATCCAATTGAGGATTTGGGAGTACCACCCAAATACTTCGATTTGAAAGTGATTATCACGATTCTCAAATTTCCAAGTGCCACTAAACCATATTTCTAACATCTTGTGTAAAATTACACTCTTCAACCAATAGGCTACCGCTGCGGGGTTCTTAGTTCAACAAACAAACATTAACAATGAGCTTGCTCATTTATTTATGTTCATGATCGTTCGTTTGTGTTCTTTTGTTAACTCTCTTTCTCTTTCTCTCTCTCTCTCTCTATGTATATATATATATATATATATATATATATATATATATATATATATATACACACACACACACATTGTAACGCTTGGTTCATTGTGCATTTCGGTTTAGACCCTGTGGGGGTGTATTGTTTGCAATTTGGTCCTTGGGGTTAGTACGCTGGGCGTACCATAGGGTACGCTTAGCGTACTAGCTGCGAAGCTAGTACACGGGGCGTACCACATGGTACGCTTAGCGTACTAAGAGGGATTGATCGCAGGATCGAGACCTCATACGCTGGGCGTACGAGGATTACGTTGAGCGTATGAGGGTTTAATGAAACCCTAGTTTTGGGATGTTGCACCCTATATAAGCTCCTTAAGTCTCTAGGGTTGGCCTCTTTATCAGCCTCCATTGTCCTAAAACCCTAATCTCAAACCCTAATAGCCTCTTTGAGTGTTCTTGAGCCTTGGTCTTGATTTTTGGTGGTTTGTGCTCCTTGAAGTGCTAGAAGAAAAAGTTGGAAGAGTCATTCATTGGAGGGAAGCCTAGAGATCCAGATTTAGCTCCATCTTTTGGTGAATTTAGAGGTATAAAGTTCATACATTGTCTTCTCCTTGCTTAGATCTCTTCTTGTTATGGTTTTATGCTTCTTTGTCCCTTTTTGGTTGGTCTTGATGGGTGAAGGCCGTTTTAGAAGCTCAATCTTGTAGATCTGGATGTTTGGAGGGTTCCTTGTGCTTAAAGGTGAAAACTTTATGGTGTTTATTAAGCTCTTTTGAGCTCTAGAGCCTCATTAAGCCATGCATGCACGTAAAGTTGGCAACTTTACGTGATAAACCATCTTAAGGAAGTCAGATCTGAGTTTGGATGGAGGTCTTAATCGATTAAGAGCTGGAAAATGGAAGTTGGCCATATGGGAGGAGTACGCTGGGCGTACAAGCAGGTACGCTTAACGTACAAGCCCTAAAGAAAGTACACTGCGCGTACGTGCTGAGTACGCCCCGCGTACTCAACAGATTGGGCCTTAGATGCTTGGGCTTCAGTTTGGGCCATTTGTGGACTTAGATGCTTAGGGCCTTGTTGGGCCATCAGATTTTTGGGTTGATGCTTGTTTTAGGTTTGCTCGGAAAAGGCCCATGAAAGATATTTGGGCCCAATTTGGAAAATTGGGCCATAATTGGGCTTGGAATGATTATTTTGGAATTTTGGGCTTTTGGACAAATTGGATTGGGCCTTGGCCTTGGGCCAAGTTAAGGAAAGGGTAAAAAGGTCTTTTACCCTAGTTTGGAGTCTTAGTGTGGGTCGAGATCCAATTATTGATTGGATGATTATTTTGTGATTGATAGCGCATGGATTTTAGCAGGCCAGGAGCCAGAGATTCTTTATGTGAGATTCACCAGTGTGAGGTGTGTTTCCTCAGTGGGTTTAGCGAGTCGAAGGCACCAATGTCGGCCCATGGTGCTGTTATGTTAGGATGCTAGTTGTCTGTGTGACTCTTGCATGTGTTATGTGCTCGTATGCTTACCGGGCGGGGGCCGATGACCGGACTGTATGCTATGTATCTTTGTGATTATTGCATGTGTTATGTGTTTATATGTTTATATGTGTTTATATACTTACTAGGCGGGGCCCGATGACTGAAAGATCTGTATATCGAGCGGGGCTCGATAGAGGGCGGGGCCCAATGACTAACAGATCTGTATACCGAGCGGGGCCCGATGACAGGGCGGAGCCCATTATATGTTTATTTATGTATGTATGGTATGTGTTGTTTTGGGGGAACTCGCTAAGCTTTGTCCTTACGGTTTTTAGTTTATGTTTCAGGTTCTTCTGGTTTCAAAAGAAAGAGCCAGGGATGATTGCAGAGCACAGACCACTCGATTCCGCATTTTGTGATTTACTCTAATAACAATTATGTACTGATAAACTTCGATTATCTTGGTTTTATGAACACTATATGATTTATTTTTATTAATTTAAAAATGAAAGATTTTGGGTCTTATTTTTGGGACGTTACAAGTGGGTATCAGAGCCTTGGTTTGAGGGATTCGTACATACTCTCGGGTGTGTCTGAACTCAAACTGAGGATTTGGTAAAGTTTTCAAAAGAAAAGTTTTTTTTAAGAAAAAGAGTTTTCTAAGATAAGAAAGGGTGTGGTGCGTGCAATCAGTCGAGCTCAAGTAAGTTTTTTCTAAAATACCCATGCATGTTATCTAATATGATTTGATTAATGAATCTATGAATTGCATGCTAGTTAGGGCTAAGGATCTGCTCAGTGTTTGCATGATAGAATGCTAGAAGAGATGTCTTGTATGCCTATTGTATGAGTTATAGCCTTGCATGCTAGTTATGATTAGTTAGTGATAGATTGGCATGATATGTGATGACTTGTAGCCTAGGAAGCATGGGATGCTAGATTGGGTATAATTTGTATGCGTAAGGCACTCGACAACAAAAGTGAAAGTTCTTAGCATGAGTTGTGGTATGTGAGATTGGGTGTTCTTGGTTATTCTATGGGTTGGAATGTTATTGCACAAATACTGCTTGGTTTGTGCTTTGTGGGACTTTTAGGTGATGGGAGTTGGCTGCTAAGTGAATATGTTAAGTCACATGTGACAAATGTTTAATAATCTCAGAGTGATGGATTTGACTGTATTCCCCAGCTCTCGTTTGAGTCTAACCGTTGTAGGGATGAGTCTGTTACTCGAAGGATTATCTAAGCTTTGTTTCATGTGATTGTATTCATGAGGTGGGCAACAGACATTATGGGGAGTTCTTCAGCAGCTGATGGCAGGGTGAGGTCGGAAACCTAGGAAAGCTTAGGAAGTGCTTTAGCGAGTTTTGTTGCGCTATTTAGCGATCATGTGGACTATCAGTTTGAGAAGGTGGCTTACAGGATATGGGATGATTCTTGAGCAAATTATGGATAGGTGTGGAAGGTGGTATTGGGCCCGTACTACTAAAAGCACAGGATCCATACTCGAATCGGGGAAAGTTCCATAGAATCTAGGAAAACTGAGGGATGAGGATTATTGGGTATATACTGATCATTTGTATGTTGTTTTTGAAGGGTTTTGAGCATTCTAACACTCCTATGGTGTACATGCAACCCTATAAACCTTGGATCTATTTTTTCTCTATTATACATGCAAATATTCAATATTC
This sequence comes from Lactuca virosa, assembly GCF_052849685.1. Classification (NCBI taxonomy): domain Eukaryota; kingdom Viridiplantae; phylum Streptophyta; class Magnoliopsida; order Asterales; family Asteraceae; genus Lactuca; species Lactuca virosa. The sequence continues at coordinate 161,969,448 of NC_136427.1, read as the reverse complement.
CAAGGTTTCATCCTAACTAGCATAATATGAAGTAACTATACTACAAAAGCCTAGTTAGATAACATACCTTTTGGTGTAGCTTGAAGTGTTGAACTTTAAGAGCTTAGCCCCAATAGTGTGGAAGCCACAAGTGGAATCACAAATCACCAAAAACACCTTGGAAAACTTGAGAGAATAGCAAGCACTTCTAGAAATCGGCCCACCCTTTATCCTCACACACTAGTGCCAATTTCAAGTGCCAAGGACCTCTTTATATAATATGGAGGATTAGGGTTACATTCATGTAAACCCTAATACCCATGACCTTTCATTTCCATAGGATCCATGGGTTAAACACTCCATGGACTATCCATGAAAGCTTAGCCCAACCTTAATTTGGCATGGTCCATTAGTTCCTTTTGATCACTAAATTAATTCTAAATTAATTCTTGATCAATACTAATTAAATAATATGATTCATATTAATATATTATAACTTATAATATATTAATATAAATCACAAACATACTATTCTCAAAAGACTATCCATATAAATTGTTATGGTGAAGTGCAACCCAAATGGACCATGCCAAATCGGGTCAAGTACATACCAATTATAGTTATGGGCTTAGACACTAATCCAATAGTCTCCCACTTGGATAAGTCTAAAAATATTATTGCGTATGACTCCAAAACCCGACCAGCAATCGTAGCTCTCAAATCCGCTGTCGAACTTTGACCTTAGTCAATGACTTGTCCATTAGATAAGGGATCATATATTCCTCCATTCTAGATATCATATGGACTGAGACATGGATTATAATCATTCTCTTTGTCCATTTGTTTTTTCCCGATTTCCGATTTATGACGACCGACTAATTGAACAAATCAAATCAGTCCAGGCTTGGCCAAGCACTTCGGGGTGTCATCACTAAATCATCGAGGGGCCCACATATATCGCTTTTATCCCTTTAAGGGTAAAAGGAATGGATAAACTTTGACTCATATGCTTGTTCTACTACTTGTTGAATCATACACAAAGGCACGTTTTATAACATCGAGTTACCAATGCGTTTTCGTACAATCAATGTATAACCAACTCATAGGCAACAACTCATATCTCTAGGTTTGAAGAATATAAGATATTATCGTCTCATGATCACTCGTGATAAAATCCATGAAGTGTGTCAAATGAGCGTGGGTTTAATCCAATACTCAGAACTTATGAGCACTTATATATGTTATAGCAACTCTTGCTATGTCCAATACCTTGGGCATCTACAAACCAGCTTCATGACAGTCTTGCCTTAATACCTACTTCCAACGTATTATCGACTGTGGATGGTTTGAATAACTTAGTCATTCAGGAAGAACGACCTAGTTATTCTGGAAGTCAAAACATGCAAAGTGAAACACAAGAATAATCGAATCCAATATGGTCTCAGAACTTATGAATATAAATAGAACACCTTTTATTTATCACCATATTGATTACACATTATTCATTGCATACTGTCTCAAATTATCAACTTTATACTTGAATTAAAACAATAGTTGTCCCATGCTCCAAGCATGTACACTATGTTTTCTAAACACTAGTTATGCCATACACCAAGTACGCACACTATGTTTGTCTATGATCTTTACTTTGTGGAATAGATCGATTGAACATAATTCCAATGATTCTCATTTCACAATCCCAAATCCTTACCGCAAATGCAAGAATTCCAGAGTCCTGCCATTTACCGAAATCTTGTTAGATTTTAAAGTTATATGCACTGATCCCGTAACATCCTGGTTCCGGGGTATAACATTTCTATGGTAATAATGAGTTTCATGGGCGACTCGACGAGTTGATGCCTCAACTCGTCGAGTAGGGTCGCGTTGGGTGACGAGGATTAATGAGCTTACTCGACGAGTCTGTGTTGTGACTCGCCGAGTCAGCGCTGGTGAAGGAAACCCTAAACTTTCGGTCCTGTGACCTATTTAAAGGTACTTATAGCCTCATTTGCGGCTCATCTTCTGATCAAATCTCCTGTGTGAAACCCTAGGCGGCCATGGAAGCTAAGAGAGAGTCCTTGAGCTTGTGTCAAGTGTTTTGATGGACGTGTTTGGAAGAAGAGGAGTGAGCTTCAAGCAAGGAGTGGGATGAGGCTGTGGGATCTAGCATTTCTTCTCAAAGAGTTTCTATGGAAGGTAAAAAGCCCACACCTTTCTCATCTATTTAGTTGGATCTCATATCTATGAAAATTTAGGGCTTTTGTCATTTTGGTTGGGTTTTTGAGTAGCATGTGTTATCCAGAAGTCTAGACCTCAGATCTGGACCTTGTGAGGTCCTTAGAGTTTATATGTCCCAGCTTTATTCATCCATATGAGGGTTTTTGGGCTTAATCATTCATGAAAGGCATTTATTAGCATTTTGGAGCAATAACCTCATGTATGAACGTAAAGATCGAAGCTTTACGTGATTATTAAGCCTTGAGATGATAGATCTAGTGTTTGGAGTGATAGATCTGATTGAAATCGTCTGAATGAACATTTGGTCTGGATAAAATCGCCGAGTCAATGAGACGACTCGACGAGTTGGTTAGGGTTTGTCCCGAAGAGCTGAATCATGCGATAGCTCGACGAGTTAGGGGTCAACTTGACGAGCTGAGCTGGACTTTCACGTGACTTCTGAGGAAATAAGTGGACTCGACGAGTCACAAGGGTGCATGTTGGGGTTTGAGCATTCTAACACTCCTATGGTGTACATGTAACCCTATAAACCTTGGATCTATGTTTTCTCTATTATACATGCAAATATTAACTATTCCAAGGTTTCATCCTAACTAGCATATTATGAAGCACCTATAATACAAAGTTCTAGTTATATGACATACCTTTTGATGTAGCTTGATGTCTTCAAGCTTTAAGAGCTTAGCCCCAATAGTGTGGAAGCCTCAAATGGAATCACAAATCACCAAAACACATTGGAAGAACTTGAGAGAATATGTATGCACACTAAAATCGGCCCACTCTTATTTTCACACACTTGTGCCAATTTTGTGAGCCAAGGACCCCTTTATATATTATGGAGGATTAGGGTTACCTCCATGTAAACCCTAATACCCATGACCTTTCATTTACATAGGATCCATGGGTTAAAAGCTCCATGGACCATCCATGAAAGCTTAGCCCAACCTAAATGAACTTGGCCCATTCCATATATATAAGAGTCCATATTTAATTAGTTCTTTTTGATCACTTAATTAATTCTAAATTAATTCTTGATCAATACTAATTAAATAATATGATTCCATATTAATATATTAGAACTTATAATATATTAATATAAATCATAAATATACTATTCTCAAAAGACTATCCATATAAATTGTGCCGGTGAAGTGCAACCCAAATGGACCATGCCGGGTCGGGTCAAGTACATACCAAATATAGTTATGGACTTAGACATTAATCCAACAGTCTCCCACTTGGATAAGTCTAAAACTATTATTGAGTATGACTTCAAAACCTAACTGGCAATCGTAGCTCTTAAAGCCGCTGTCGAACTCTGACCTTGTCAATGACTTGTCCATTAGATAAGGGATCATATATTCCTCCATTCTAGATATCATATGGACTAAGACATGGATTATAATCATTCTCTCTGTCCATTTGTTGTTTCCCGATTTTCAATTTATGATGACTGACTGATTGAACAAATCAAATCAGTCCTGGCTTGGCCAAGCACTCACATGTGTCATCGCTAAATCATCGAGGGGCCCACAGATATCGCTTTTATCCCGAAGGTAAAAGGAATGGATAAACTTCGACTCATATGGCTTGTTCTACTACTTGTTGAATCATACACAAAGGCACGTTTTATAACATCGAGTTACCAATGCGTTTTCGTGCAATCAATGTATAACCAACTCATAGTAACAACTCATATCTCTAGGTTTTAAGAATATAAGATATTATCGTCTCATGATCACTCGTGATAAAATCCATGAAGTGATTCAAATGAGCGTGGGTTGAATCCAATACTCAGAACTTATGAGCACTCATGAGTGTTGTAGCACCACTTTGTCTACCAACTTGGACCTCTACAAACCAACCCATGACAGTCTTGATTCATATCTACTTCCAACATATGACCGACTGTGGATGGTTTGAATAACTTAATCATTCAGGAAGAGCGACTTAGTTATTCTGGAAGTCAAAACATGCAAAGTGAAACACAAGAATAAATGAATTAAATATGGTATCAAACCCTATGAATATAAATAAACACTTTTATTTATCACCATACTGATTACTCATTATTCATTGTTTCGGTTTTATCAACTTTATACTTTAATTAAAAACACTAGTTGTCCCATGCTCCAAGCATGTACACTATGTTTTTCTTAAACAATAGCTTTGCCATACACCAAGTATGCACTCTATGTTTGTCTATGATCCTTACTTTGTGAAATAAACCAATTGAACATAATTTCAATGATTCTAATTTCACACGCCCAAATCCTTATCGAAAAATATGAGAATTTCAAATTCCTATCATTTATCGAAATCTGTTTAGATTTTAAACTTATATGCACTGACCCTCCTGTAATGAATATGTACAAAGTCACAAAGACTTGTCAACAGTCATTATAAGGTATTCCAATGGAGATCAACTCCATGGAAACTAAGTCTCATATTCAAAGTACATTGCTTTGGACATGCTTCTTGCATTAAGTTTTCTAATCTTACACAGATAACTTCCACCTATGGAGACAAATCCATATTCTCATTTTGACTATCACTTCTGAATAAGAGATGCCTCTTTTCAGAATATGTCAATATGGTCCTTCCAAAATTAGCACTATACTTCCAATTGTCCCTGAGCAACCAATCTTTGGTAAACCTCAGATTGTCCTCGACAATTGCTTAATCATTTTAGTCATATCCAATTCTAGACCTTTTCCCTTCTTAATGCCTCTGGGCATTTGGAAAAATTTAGAAATGACAAATATTATAGCACATGCAATCGATCCTGTACCCAAAGCAAATGGTACACGATTCATGATGTCTCACATAAAGACATGATTCTAGACCAGTCTTTTGCTACAATATTTTTATTTGCCATGTTTTCAAAATTTGACTATGAAGAGGGATGCCGTAATCATAATCGAATTTTGAGAACGCAATATATAGAATTTCCTTAAGTTGAACCAATCCAACATGAAATTCATATATATATTCTTGACTAAAGATGATTAAGGTCTCAATCTAAGCCTTTAGAACTGAAATGAAGTATATCCTCTCCCTTAATTATAGCAAAACAACTTTTTCAATCCCTGCAGCCTCACGAATTGAAACTTTTGTTTTCTATAATTAACATTGCTAACTTGCAACACTAACAATAATTATCATGCTCCCACTAACATGATGATTATTAGCATAACACTTATGCTCCCACTAGCTTTGACATGTACTCAGAAATCAGCTGGACTTCTAGAAATCAATACTTTATTGACTTTCTTACCAAAGTTCAGATTTCTGATACGAGATGCTTTGATAAAACTTTATCAAAATCATACACCTTTCCTTAGATAGCATGCATGTGTGTCTAAACAATTTCAGAACTATAAAAAGGGATGCCGTAATCATAGTCTCAATTGTTTAGACCTTTTGCCATCTGCTTCAAATCTACTTGGTGGAAGTGTTTCCTCACCATCATTTTCATGAATCGGAGAGAAACCTTATGACCCTTAGATTTTATGGTGTATGTGTTCTTATCCATGTGAATCGTCAAAACCATAGTCACAAGACAAGGATAATGACAAATCCAAACTCATATGGACTGAACTTATGCAATCTTAACTTCTTGCCACCTGGCAGTACAGGGCCTGCCATTGCTCCAAGTTGTTATGCAACCAATTGAGAATTTTCAGAACTCCTATGCAAAGCCAACTTTAACTGGAATGGGCACAGAATATGTCAACACGATAGGTTATAAACCTCAAGTCGTGTGCTAGTGAAGAACCTCAGGTTTTATTCTTGATTAGTTCTTGAAATTCTTTTTAGGATCTTTAAGACTCCCACTGTCCTCTTGACATATAAGACTATCTTGCCAAATATTCAAGAGATAGTGCAGATTCTTTATCAAGACAAACACTTCACACAATTGGCCTTAGTTGGTCTTTGTTTTATCCAAAACATCACAACTTACCAATTTCAAATGTACAAGAGTAGGACACTTTTACTCTTACATTTGACAAGTGTTTTAAACCTTTTTTTAAGATATGTCACTCAAGTTACAATCTTGGAGTATGACTCTAAGAATTGTTTTGGAACGAAGTATGACTCATCTTCCTGATCTAACCATTTCAACAATTCATGACTCCTCTTCTTAGTCATAAGAATGCACTAAGATGACCTTTAGAGGACTAATTGTGATATGATTTCTAAATCATTAAGATGATCACAAACATGATACTAAAGTACTCTCCCATCTTTTCAGATTTGAGAAACTTTTATCTTTCTGCCTAATTTGATTCTTCCCATTCGTTTTGCCATACATTGAGACTTTTCCAATGTTTCAGAATTATACTTAAACTTGTAAGTATAACCATATTTACTAAACTTTAGTAAATCAAATAGTCTTAACGAGCTTTGTGGTGGACATGACCAGTGGACAAGAATGTGTACTCGATCCCTTTAGTCCTTCACTTGACTCACACATCCATGTGAACAAGTAATTAGTCTTGATTTTCCAATGCTTGAAAGTTCTCATTCATCATACTATTCAACTTGCATGATTCCAAGTTTCGGTCCAATTGAAACTTGGGTGATGAGGAACTTTCCTGATTTGGTAAATTTAGACACTACCACAAATGAAAGAATCAAATCCATTTTCCAATATTGATGTCAGTGGAATCATATAAGCAACAATTTTCCACAAATGTCATTGTAAGGATACTTCAAATAAATAAAATTAAACAATTTTCTTTTATTTTAAAACTTTGCGGAAAAACTTATCCTTACAATCCACATGGAAAATTGTTGTTATCTATTCCTTAGCAATATATCATAACTTCTTAAGCAACTGCTCAAAATTCTGATGCGATCGAAATCCACCTTAGCGATCAGAATCAGCATATACTTCCTTTAAGATTTCTCTCTATTCTTTGATTCTTAAAACATCAACATGTGACCCAGTCACATCATGTAATGAGGATCTCAGAATAGAACTTAACAGAGTTAGATAATGGGCTCTACCTGATGTAGAGTCAAACTTATTGGCTTTAACATCCTTAGGTAAATTTGGCAGCTTTGCAATCAACGCCCCTTCCTTTGGCAAAATAAACATATGGACCCTTTGGTAATGGGACTATCTCAGACTTAGCCTTTCTCTTTACCATTTGGTCAACCGGGTTGACTATGGCCAATCCCTTTCCATTGGGAAGAGAATGCTTTTTCTGGATTTCCAGTGTCACCATTGTCACTGTCCATAAAGTTTTTGGGAAGTTGATCTTCTAATCAAATTTGTTTTACTATCGTTCCAAATCATTGTTGATTCAGCAGCACCAAGCAAATAGACATGATCATTAAGGTTCATGTCATAGTCTGTTTCATAGTAGTCCCAAAGGAACTCACTATGTGACTTAGAGAGTGATTGAACATCCAACTTTCTCAATACTTTGACACCCAACTCTCCCGACTTGTCAATATGTGACTTCATCTCTAAGATGTGATCACACATAGACCTTGCTTGCCATTAGGGCTTGAGTGAACTTGAGCTTGTGGGTTAAGGAGAATAATTAGAGGAGGTGGAGGAAGAGAAGTATGACTTCCATGAGCCAAACTCGGGAAGTCATATTCATTAGGAAAGCTTGGTTTGGGAAGATCATTGTTGTCTAAACCAGACATCAACAATGGGAGAAATTCACGTAAAGTTGATTTAAGTCCTTAATATAACACCCAATATGATATATTAAGGCTAGGACCCAACAAACTATTTTATAACTTGGAAGAGGGATGCCGTAATCCAAGCTATAAAAATATTTGAAGGTAGGTGAATGACGATTCACCAATTTCCACCAAGATAAACGAAATGTATTATTAGGTTTTAATTGGTTTTGAAACTCCTAGATTCTTTTGAGAGTCATTGAACTTTTCAATGGCATGTTTCAATCTCGAGTGTGCCCTTCAGGTTTTGTGACTGGGATGCCGAGGATCACAAAACAAGGTGTGAAGTAACCATGCAAATATACTTGGTACCCTTAATATTTACCCCTCAATCGATGTGCCGGTTAACCACACACGCTCCAACGATACTATGATAAACATTAAGTTACCCTTTGCCTACCTTGTTAAGTCCAGGTTAGTGTGCCAGTTAACCACACACGCTCCACTAACAGCTTAAACAAAGTGCAAAGTGTAATTTCATGGATTAGCACCTTATTCACATTTTCCTAAGTAACTAAGATTGGGAATTTATAAGTGTTTAGTTACTTAGTATTTATCATTATACTTATAATAAAGGGAGAATTATAGTCCTTGTCCTACCTGTTCAGCTAACGACCCTCCACCGGTCAAGGAAGCGGTGAGTGAGAGTGGACACCCATTAAACTGCCATTTTTTAGGCAGTAACCTTATACCCCCCTTATAGACCGACTTCGTGAATGAGGCCTACTAATGGTAAGACGACTTGCTCTTATACATATAATATATTAAACTTTTAATATTATAATAGTATAAGGGTGTATTTTAGACATTTAAAATACTTGGTGGTTTAATCTATTAATTAAACTAGACTTTTAATTTAATTAAACTCAAACCATATATTTATGGATTTAATAATACTCTTTTAATTAAACGCGTTAATTAACTATTAATAAACTCCATAAGAGTTAATTTGAACTATTCAACAAAACATCATAATTCCAATTATTAAACTCAAAATTAAAACCATTTAATTAATTGTTTAAGTTATGAACCCAAGAGTTTTAGAATTCAATTCTTTTTTTCATAAAAAACTTTTCTCAAATTCCAAAACTTGAGGGCAAGTTTTGTAATTCTTGAAAACCTTTGGATTCCATAACTTATGGAATTAATGTTGTTTTATGATGAAACTTTCCATGTTCCATAACTTAAGAACAAGTTATGGAATTCTTTAAAACATTAACACCAAATTTTGTAACTCCATAAAAACTTTGAATCAATTTTTTCTTAAAAAAAAAACTTTCATATCCATAACTTATGGAAGTTTCAAAAACCCTTAAGATCACAACTTTAAAAAAACTTTTGAGCTCCAAAATTTTATGACAAAATATGTAACTCCTTAAAACATTTAGATCAAACTTTTAAAACTAATAAAATAATCATATCATTTTATCTTTTACTAAATTTGACCTAATTCAACTCATATAACAAATGATTCAAATTTTACAAATAATTCGTTTTTCACAAAACAAGTAATTATCTTAAAATTTGACAAACGTCATGTTTTTTTTTCCTTTTTTTTCAACTTGAAAATAAAACATTTGCATCAATATAACAGAAAACAACCCATGGCTCTGATACCACTGTTGGGTTTTGAGCATTCTAACACTCCTATGGTGTACATGCAACCCTATAAACCTTGGATCTATGTTTTCTCTATTATACATGCAAATATTAACTATTCCAAGGTTTCATCCTAACTAGCATATTATGAAGCACCTATACTACAAAGTTCTAGTTAGATGACATACCTTTTGATGTAGCTTGATGTCTTCAAGCTTTAAGAGCTTAGCCCCAATAGTGTGGAAGCCTCAAATGGAATCACAAATCACCAAAACACCTTGGCAGAACTTGAGAGAATATGTATGCACACTAAAATCGGCCCACTCTTATTTTCACACACTTGTGCCAATTTTGTGAGCCAATGACCCCTTTATATATTATGGAGGATTAGGGTTACATCCATGTAAACCCTAATACCCAGGACCTTTCATTTACATAGGATCCATGGGTTAAAAGCTCCATAGACCATCCATGAAAGCTTAGCCCAACCTAAATGAACTTGGCCCATTCCATATATATAAGAGTCCATATTTAATTAGTTCTTTTTGATCACTTAATTAATTCTAAATTAATTCGTGATCAATACTAATTAAATAATATGATTTCATATTAATATATTAGAACTTATAATATATTAATATAAATCATAAATATACTATTCTCAAAAGACTATCCATATAAATTGCGCCGATGAAGTGCAACCCAAATGGACCATGCCGGGTCGGGTCAAGTACATACCAAATATAGTTATGGACTTAGACATTAATCCAATAGTGCACTCGGCGAGTCGGGTCAAACACGGACTGTTGACTCGAGTTTGACTTCTGTTGACTTTGGGGCTTTGGTCAACATAAGTAATAGAGACCATGGAGGGGTAAAATGGAATTTTATCCACTTCGAAGCGTTAAAGAGAGGAAAATTAGCCTTCGGTCATTAGAGTTGTGATTAGAGTATTACTTAGAGATACTCATCCCTTGTGTTAGGCGGAGGCTAGTTCGAGATGCGGGAGCGAGGTCTGTTCTGGCTGCTTGTCAGGTGAGTCTTCTCACTATGCATTACCTAGAGTGGTATCTATGTGCAGACCGGAGGGTCTTATGTGTTATGTGTTTACTGGAGATTATGTGCATTGTGATTTATGTATGCTACGTGATATTTAGACCGGACCGGAGGGTCCAACGACTTACGAGGCCAGAGGGTCCTCAACCAGACCGGACCGGAGGGTCCAACGATTTAGACCGGACCAGAGGGTCCAACGAGCTAGACAGGACCGGAGGGTCCAACGAGCTACGGTACTAGAGGGTCCCGCTGAGATACATTGACCAGAGGGTCTTACCGAGTTATAGCCTTGAGTGGCTTATGTGTTGTATGTGGTATTTTGGGGAACTCACTAAGCATTTATGCTTACCGTGTTATGTGATATGTGTTTCAGGTATCTCAGAGGATCGCGGGAAGGCACTGGCTTGATTTTACACACACCAGTGAAAGAGCTACGTTTTGAGGATCGTGGATTTTAACCGAGCAATTGTGGAATTTTGAATTGCAAATTTAATAAATGAGATTTTTGTAAGATACATTATGAGAATTATGCGATTTTAAAATGAAAATTTTGTTTTGAAAATTTACGTCGTTACAAGTTGGTATCAGAGCCTTGGTTTGAGGGATTCGAATGCACCTTCGGGTGCGTTTGAACTCAAACTGAGGATTTGAGAAAGATTTTCAAAAGAGATAAATTTTTCTAAAAATGAGAAAGAGTTTAAGGGAAATGAGTTGGAGCAGTGTGTACAATCAGCCAGAGCTCGAACGGTGATTTCCAAAAATACCCTTACTTTTGTATTATGAGATATTTATGAGATATGTTATGAGATATTATGCATGATAGAGGCAGGCTAGGTATTTCGTATTTTAGGACTAGAGTGGCCTGATTTGTGATGCCTTAGCCTAGGAGTTGCTGTTATATGTGATGTGCTTCCGAGTATGTGCTGAGTAAGAGTATCCAGCAGGAATCCTTTTAGAGAAGGAATGAAGTAGATGAGTAATCTAGGAGAGATACCTAGATGAGCATTTGAGCAGTCTACTGAGAGAGTAGTTAGATGCCCGCGTGGGGTAAAGTTGCTTGAGTTCGGTGATATCCTTTTGAGTATGAGCATAGCAAGTGAAGTTGTAACCTAGAGTGGTTGTACGTGTTGGTAGAAATCATTCGATGCCCGAATGCTGCTTGCTTTGTGCTTTGAGGAACTCTTGATGATGGGAGTCAGCTACTAAGTGAATATGACGATAATCAGGAGGTAGATGGCTGGCATCATAAGGGGTTATTCAGAAGCTGATGGCAGAGAAGTGAGAGAACCTAGGAAGAGCCTAGGGAGTGAACTTAGTCAGATGAGTACGCTGACGGATGAGAGTATTCGCTGGAGGGCGAACTTGCATATCGGGATTGGTGCTCGAGAAGGTTGAACAACTACTTAGAAAATCTGGGACGATCTGTGTGGAAAGTATGGGTAGATTTGGCAGGTAGTATGGGCCCATACTACTGAAAGCAGAGAACCCATACTCGAAACAGGGAGAATTCCAGGAGTTCTAAGTAGCGGATTGAGAAGAGAGAACATGGTTCGAGTACCATGATTAGTAGCGGATTGAGAGGAGAGAACATGGTTTAAGTACCATGATTTGAGGCGGATTGAGAAGAGAGAACATGGTTCGAGTACCATGATTCGTAGCATATTAAGAGGAGATAACATGGTTCGGGTACCATGATTCATAGCAAATCGAGAGGTGGTCACATGGTTTGAGTACCATGACACGTGGCGGTTAGTGCTTCTAGTTTTACCGGTTATTCCGTGGTGATTGTCTTGGCTGAGACCAGATGTGAAAGAGTATGGGGCCAGAGGGCCGTGATGAACGAGTTTTAGTGGAGCATCCCTTAGGAGGGAAATCGAGTTAGCTCCGAGGGATTGTTGGTGAGATGCCAGTTGGAGTCGCAAGACTCAGGGATGAGTAAGGATGGTGCGTTATGGGAGAATACGGTCTGGGCTGAGCGACCGACCGATAATGGAGATGTCACTTTCTGTGACCTGAGTGGTGCTACTTCAGTTTTCTGCGGGAAGCAGGAGAGATACTGAGTTTTTGGTTTAGAGTTGAAGGTAAACCCTGTGGGGTAGCAAGCATGGTGACCTTTCCACCAGAATGTTTGGGCAGTATGTTGACTGCGAGGTATTCTTATACCAGGAAAGAGTCATTAGTGGGACTAAGACGGATGAGAACAAAGAGGTGCCTTGTTGGGGAAAAGGTGCTGTTATTAGTAGTTTTCGGTGGTTAAAAAGGAGTATATCGGGGCAGTGGCCCTCGTGGCCTACATTGTGTATCAACAGTGAGAATGAGGTCTGTGCTTTTATGATTATTCCCGATTTGGGAGGCGGGTCGAGGAGATAGAGTCGAAGTGCGCGATAGGGCACTATTTCCGGATTAGAGACAGATTGGATTCGGAACAATGGGGTTCTGGCGGTGTGTCAGCCTGAGTCTTCAAGGTGTCTAGATGCAGTCATGTGGGGAGGATACCAAGATTTTGTCAGGGACGAAAATTTGGAGAGTGTTTGGTTTCCTTTGGGAAGGCCCTGGGATGATTGCATAATACTTTTAAGAGTCAAGTGTGTCATGTATAGTGAGACAATCTTCTGAGTAGGTTGTGGATGTGCCAATTGGTGATTGTTCGAACCCTGAGTGGGGGAGAACTGGTTTTACAGTTAGGGGACCAGTGATCCATTCATGTGAGGTCAGAGAAATGGTTATGCGAATTTGCGGTGCGGACGCATGAGCCCGAGGAGGCGGCGAGGTGCCAGATAGGAAGATGTATGAGTTTGTGTTTAAGAAAAGATGAGTGGATCCACGGCTGGTGGCCGTGGATTGGAAAATTCATTGTGTCCTGTGATTTTCGGGGTTAACATATGTCGAGTTCGAGTGCGACTGGGTCGCTGGATTGCGGATGCAATAGCTGAGATTTGTAAGTGAGGGTATAGATTCTAATCTATACCCCTGGAAGGGCAACAGTTGATTCGTCAGCCAATTTCAGGATCGATATGAGTAGTTCCGTAAGGGTAGTGACCAGTAGAGGGGGAATTTCGGGTTTTCGACAACATGTTCTGGGCCATTGACGATGCCTCGGTATTTCAAATTGGGAGATGGAATACTCTGAGGTTACAAGTGGTGCGAGAGGAAGATCGGGTGAGAGATTCTGAAAGAGCAATGTGGTATCCAAGCATGGTGTCGTGAGTATGAGATCAGTGGATTGGGCAAAACATCGTGAGATTCTATGTTGGTGTACCGAGGTATCCAGGTATGATGTCCTTATTTCTAGATTATTCTGAGTTCTGACTTGAGAGCTGGCAAGTGGTGTAGCAAGTATCTATGGTTCCAGTGGGAGCATTTCGACTAATTGATGTTAAACGAGATTAATTAAGAATGAGGATTGCAGTGAGAAAAGGAGTTTGTCATGACGGTTTCCGTCAGGAGTAATAACGCTTATTTTTGGATGGGTATGTGTGCATCTATCTATGTGGGTCGTGGAACGTGGGTTAATGGATGCAGTGTGTGGCGTTGACTTGAGGATGAGACCGTGAGTGGTAAGAGAAGGTGCTATAAGGCTGCATGGAGCTGCAACATCCATGAGTCAGCGAGAGGTTGTTGTGATGCTACGGGGAACCGTAGTATTCACCAGTCAGCGAGAGGTCGTTGTGATGCTGCGGGGAGCCGTAGTACTCACTAGTTAGTGAAAGGTTGTTGTGATGCTGCAGGGATACGTAGTATTCACCAGTCAGCGAGAGGTTGTTGTGATGCTACGGGGAGCCGTAGTATTCACCAGTCAGCGAGAGGTTGTTGTGATGCTGCGGTGAGCCGTAGTACTCACTAGTGAAATATTGTTGTGATGCTGCGGGGAGCCATAGTACTTACTAGCCAGCGAGAGGGTGTTGTGATGAGTACTCTCTGGTCAGAGCAAGACGCAGAAGAGTTTTAGGCTTGGGTAGCCCTAATATGTGAGTTTTTGAGAGCCTGGTGGTCGAACCAGGGGCGAGACTGGGGTCTCCATATTTGTCGGAAATCGTTATACTCTGAATTGAGTTGTGGTTGTCGCAACCCAAGGGAATTGGATAAGTGGTATACGTGCGGGTTGTGGGTCATGAGTCATGAGTTAAGTGCTTCATTGGGTCGAGCGGTTCCAACTCTGGGTCAGACCAAACTCTCAAGTTTGAGTTTGGCTCTGGTGGTGCGTTGGGTAGGCGAGATGAGATTCTGGATTCTGAGATGGGTTCCATGCTGAGGGGTATTGTTTATCATCTGATGTCTTAGACCTGTGTAGGTCAGTACTCGGGTACGGGAGGTACCGCAAGATGCATGGAACTATGAGCAGTAGACGACAGAGGTCGAGGTTGAGTCGATCAGCAGTTGGGAGTGTAGCATTCGCTTGGGGTAAGGCGAACTTCGTGACTTGTGTGTCACAATGGGCCGATGTAGTTTGTGAGAAGGAAACCATTGAGGCGGTTGGGATAATGCAATGGATAACCTTGGGGGTTCAACTGTTGGGTCGAGATCAGACCTAGTACTCAGTGTTAAAAAGGGTTATGAGAAATGGAGCTGAGGCTTATGATTTTTAGATGTCTGAGGACACTTCTGAGCGAGCATGATTATTCTCTTGTGTCTGAGGGCAGGGTGTTGAGAATTTATTGACCGGATGGGTTCTGATAGCAGTTCAGTGGATGAGCCCTGGTGGGATGTGAACCCTTCCGTTTCTTGGGGCGTGATTCAGATCGTTACTATGTTTGGTATGAGTGATCGGTAGCCGATTGTTGGATTTTGTCTGGAGAGAATCAGAGGGGCAGCGAGTTATCAGGGTTTGTTATTCGAGGAGCGAATAACGCAGTGGTATCTTGAGTGGGCGGTCTGGCGGCGGGCCAGGCCACTAGAGCTTCCAAATTTTTGGGAGGTCAGAAAGGGGGGTATTTTAGCGACAGAGGGGTCGGTTTTGTTCCGGATTTGGGAGTTCCTGTTTGGATTCAGGTGTCCACAGAAAAGATATCGGTGGGGTATGAGGCCCTTTTCAGTGGTGCCTTCCGAGTTATAGGTTCGAGCTATGTGTGAATGAAGAGCGATTTCGAGGGCGAAATCAAATTAAGTGGGGGAGAATTGTAACATCCTGGTTCCGGGGTATAACATTTCTATGGTAATAATGAGTTTCGT
Organism: Lactuca virosa; assembly: GCF_052849685.1. Taxonomy (NCBI): domain Eukaryota; kingdom Viridiplantae; phylum Streptophyta; class Magnoliopsida; order Asterales; family Asteraceae; genus Lactuca; species Lactuca virosa. The sequence goes on along the minus strand of NC_136427.1, from coordinate 161,953,704 downwards.
GGGCGACTCGACGAGTTGGTGCCTCAACTCGTCGAGTAGGGTCACGTTGGGTGACGAGGATTAATGAGCTTACTCGACGAGTCTGTGTTGCGACTCGCCGAGTCAGTGCTGGTGAAGGAAACCCTAAACTTTCGGTCCTGTGACCTATTTAAAGGCACTTATAGCCTCATTTGCGGCTCATCTTCTGATCAACTCTCCTGTGTGAAACCCTAGGCGACCATGGAAGCTAAGAGAGAGTCCTTGAGCTTGTGTCAAGTGTTTTGATGGACCTTTTTGGAAGCAGAGGAGTGAGCTTCAAGCAAGGAGTGGGATGAGGCTGTGGGATCTAGCATTTCTTCGCAAAGAGCTTCTCTGGAAGGTAAAAAGCCCACACCTTTCTCATCTATTTAGTTGGATCTCATATCTATGAAAATTTAGGGCTTTTGTCATTTTGGTTGGGTTTTTGAGTAGCATGTGTTATCCAGAAGTCTAGACCTCAGATCTGGACCTTGTGAGGTCCTTAGAGTTTAGATGTCCCAGCTTTATTCATCCATATGAGGGTTTTTGGGCTTAATCATTGATGAAAGGCATGTATTAGCATTTTGGAGCAATAACCTCATGTATGAACGTAAAGATCGAAGCTTTACGTGATTAGTGAGCCTTGAAATGATAGATCTAGTGTTTGGAGTGATAGATCTGATTGAAATCGACTGAATGAACATTTGGTCTGGATGAACTCGCCGAGACAATGAGCCGACTCGACGAGTTGGTTAGGGTTTGTCCCGAAGAGCTGAATCATGCGATAGCTCGACGAGTTAGGGGTCAACTCGACGAGCTGAGCTGGATTTTCACGAGACTTTTGAGGAAATAAGTGGACTCGACGAGTCACAAGGGTGCACTCGGCGAGTCGGGTCAAACACGGACTGTTGACTCAAGTTTGACTTCTGTTGACTTTGGGGCTTTGGTCAACATAAGTAATAGAGACCGTGGATGGGTAAAATGGTCTTTTATCCACTTCGAATAGCTAAAGAGAGGAAAAATAGCCTTTGGTCATTAGAGTTGTGATTAGAGTATTACTTAGAGATACTTATTCCTTGTGTTAGGCGGAGGCTAGTTCGAGATGCGGGAGCGAGGTCTGTTCTGGCTGCTTGTCAGGTGAGTCTTCTCACTATGCATTACCTAGAGTGGTATCTATGTGCAGACCGGAGGGTCTTATGTGTTATGTGTTTACTGTAGATTATGTGCATTGTGATTTATGTATGATATGTGATATTTAGACCGGACCGGAGGGTCCAACGACTTACGAGGCCAAAGGGTCCTCAACCAGACCGGACCGGAGGGTCCAACGATTTAGACCGGACCAGAGGGTCCAACGACCTAGACCGGACCGATGGGTCCAACGAGCTACGGGACTGGAGGGTCCCGCTGAGACACATTGACCAGAGGGTCTTACCGAGTTATAGCCTCGAGTGGCTTATGTGCTGTATGTGGTATTTTGGGGAACTCACTAAGCATTTATGCTTACCGTGTTATGTGATATGTGTTTCAGGTATCTCATAGGATCACGGGAAGGCACCAGCTTGATTGTACACACACCAGTGAAAGAGCTATGTTTTGAGGATCCTGGATTTTAACCGAGCAATTGTGGAATTTTGAATTGAAAATTTAATAAATGATATTTTTGTAAGATACATTATGAGAATTATGCGATTTTAAAATTAAAAATTTGTTTTGAAAATTTACGTCGTTACAGATCCTCTTGTAATGATTATGCACAAAGTCACAAAGACTTGTCTACAGTCATTATAGAGTATTCCAATGGAGATCATTCCATGGAAACGAAGTCTCAAATTTAAAGTACACTGCTTTGAACATCCTTCTTGCAATAAGTTTCCTAATCTTACACAGATTTAATGAATAACTTCCACCCATGGGATTATTTCCATATTCTCATTTTGACTATCACTTCTGAACAAGAGTTGCCTCTTTTCAGAATATGTCAATATGGTCCTCTCCAAAAATTTACACCATATTTCCAACTGTCCCTGAGCAACTAATCTTTGGTAAACCTTAGATTGTCATCGACAATTGCTTAATCAGATTAGTCATATCTAGTTCTAGTACTTTTTCCCTCTTAATGCTCTAGGCATTTGGAAAAATTTAGAACAGATGAATATTATAGCACATGCAATCGACCCTATATCCGAAGCATATGGGACACGATTCATGATGTCTCACATAAAGACATGATACTAGACCAGCCTTTTGCTATAATACTTCTATTTCTATTTGCCATGTTCTCATAATTCAGATTATGAAAAGGGATGTCGTAATCGCAATCAAATTTTAGAACGAAAATAATGTTCCCATATATAGAATTTCCTTATGTTGAACCATTCCAACATTACATTCATATATATACTTGACTAAATTTGATTAAAATCTCAATTTAAGCTTTTTAGAATTGAAATGAAGTATAATTTCCTCTCCCTTAATTATAGCAAAACAACTTTTCTATAATTAACATTGCTAACTTGCAACACTTATCATAATTATCATGCTCCCACTAACATGACGATTATTCGCATAACACTTATGCTCCCACTAGCTTTGACATGTACTCAGAAATCAGCTGGACTTCTAGAAATCAATACTTTATTGACTTTCTTACCAAAGTTCAGATTTCTGATACGAGATGCTCTGATAAAACTTTATCAAAATCATACACCTTTCCTTAGATAGCTCATATGTGTGTCTAAACAATTTTAGAACTATGAAAAGGGATGCCGTAATCATAGTCTCAATTGTTTACACCCTTTCCATTTCTCACAAGTCCATGTTAGTGTGTCGTTTAACCACACACGCTCCACTAACGACTTTAAGAATGCAAATATCATAATTGCTATCTACTTAAAATCTACTTAGTGAAAGCGTTTCCTCACCATCATTTTCATGAATCGGAGAGAAACCTTCTGACACTTAGATTTTATGGTGTATGTGTTCCTATCCATGTGAATTTGTCAAAACCATAATCACAAGACAAGGTTAGTGACTTATCCAAACTCATATAGATGAACTTGTGCAATCTTAAATTCTTGCCACCTGGCAGCACAAGGGCCCGTCATTGCTTTCAAGTTGTTATGCAACCAATTAAGAACTCTCAGAACTCATATGCAAAGCCAACTTTAACTGGAATGGGAATAGAAATAGGAATATGTCAATACGCTAGGTTATAAACCTCAAGTAGTGTGTTAGTGATAAACTACATGTTTTATTCTTGATTAGACTCTTTCAAGATCTTTTAGATTCCCACTGTCCTCTTGACATATAAGACTCTCTTGCCAAGATCCATTGCTTGACAAACAAATATTCAAGAGATAGTGCGGATTCTTATCAAAACAAACACTTCACACAATTGGCCTAAGTTGGTCTCTGTTTTATCCAAAACATCACAACTTACCAATTTCAAATGTACAAGAGTAGGACACATTTTACTCTTACAATTGACTAGTGTTAATAAACCTTCTTTAAGACCTATCACTCAAGTTACAATCTTGGAGTATGACTCTAAGAATTGTTTTGGAACGAAGTATGACTCATCTTCTTGATTTAACCATTTCAACAATTCATGACTCCTCTTCTTAGCCATAAGAATGCACTAAGATGTCCTTAGAGGATGAATTGTGATATGGTCTCGCAATCATTAAGATGATCATAAAACATGATACTAAAGTACTCTCCCGTCTTTTCAGATTTGAGAAACTTATATCTTTCTGCCAAATTCGATTTTTCTCATTCGTTCTGCCATACATCGAAACTTTTTCAATGTTTCAGAATTATACTTAAGCTTGTAAGTATAACCATACTTACTAAACTTCAGTAAATCATGACGAATAGTCTTATCGATCTTTGTGGTGGACTTGACCAGTGCACAAGAATGTGTACTCGATCCCTTAGTCCTTCACTTGACTCACATATACATGTGAACAAGGAACTAGTCTTAATTTTCCAAAGATGAAAATTCTCATTCACCATACAATACAACTTGCATAATTCCAAGTTTCTATCCAACTGAAACTTGGTTGATGAGAATCTTTCCTTATTTGGTAAATTATGACACTACCACAAACGACAGAATCAAATCCATTTTCCAATGTTGCTATCAATGGAATCATATAAACAACAATTTTTCACAAATGCCATTGTAAGGATACTTAAAATAAATAAAATCAAAAATTTTCTTTTATTTTAAAACTTGCGGAAAAACTTATCCTTACAATGCAAATGCATATGAAAAACTATGTTGTTATCTATTCCTAAGCAATCTATCACAACTCATAAGCAACAACTCAAAATTCTGATCACCGAACCATGCGATCGAAATCCATCTTTGCGATCAGAATCAGCTTACTCTTCTTTAAGCTTCCTCTCCTTTCTTTGATTCTTAAAACTTCAACATGTGACCCAGTCACATCATGTAATACGAATCTCCAAATAGGAACTTAATAGAGTTAGATAGTGGACTTACCTGAGGTAGAGTCAAACTTTTTGACTTGACCAACCTTATGATCTTTCAGGTAAATAGGGTAGCTTTGCAACCAATGCCCCTTCCTTTAGAAATATAAGCATATGGACTCTTTAGGAATGGTACATGAGACTGTCTCAGACTTAGCCTTTCTCTTTACCATTTGGTCAACCGAGTTGACTATGGCCGATCCCTTTCCATTGGGAAGAGAAAGGTTTTCTGGATTTTCAATGTTACCATTGTCAATGTACACGGAAGTTTGGGAAGTTTATCTTCTAATAAAATTTGCTTTACTAGTGCTCCAAATCATTGCTGATTCAGCAGCACCTAGCAAATAGATAAGATCCTTAAGGGTCATGTCATAGTCTGTTTCATAGTAGTCCCAAAGGAGACTCAATATGTGACTTAGAAAGTGATTGAACAACCAACTTTCTCAAGACTTTGACACCCAACTCTCCCGGCTTGTCAATATGTGACTTCATCTCCAATATGTGAGCACACATAGACCTTGCTTGCTAATAGGGCTTGAGTGACCTTGAACTATTCAAGAACTTGTGGGCTAGGGAGAATAATTGGAGGAGGTGAAGGAAGAGAAGTATGATTTCCATGAACCAACCATGGGACATCATCTTCATTAGGAAAGCTTGTTCCTAGGGATTTGGGAAGATCATAGTTGTAAGAACCAGACATCTACAATGGGAGATATTCAAGTTAGTTGATTTAAGTCCTTAATATAACACCCAATATGAAATATTAAGGCTAGGACCCAACACAATACTTTTATAACTTGGAAGAGGGATGCCGTAATACAAGCTATAAAATATTTGAAGGTAGGTGAATGACGATTCACCAATTTCCACCATGAAAAACGAAATAAATTATTAGGTTTTAATTGGATTTGAAACTCCTAGATCTTTTGAGATTCATTGAACTTTTCAATGGCATGTTTCAATCTCGATTGTGCCATCTCAAGTTTTGTGACTGGGATGCCGAGGATCACAAAACAAGGTGTGAATAACCATGCAAATATACTTGGTACCCTTAATATTTATCACTTAATCGATGTGTCGGTTAACCACACGCGCTCCGCCGATCCAATGATAAACATTAAGTTACCCTTTGCCTACCTTGTTAAATCCAGGTTAGTGTGCCGGTTAACCACACACGCTCCACTAACGACTTAAGCAAAGTGCAAAGTGTAATTTCATGGGTTAGCACCAAATTCACATTTTTCTAAAGTAACTAAGATTGGGAATTTATAAAAGGTTTAGTTACTTTATATTTATCATTATTCTTATAATGAAAATTATAGTCCTTGTCCTACCCGTTCGGCTAACGACCCTCCACCAGTCAAGGAAGCGGTGGGTGAGAGTGGACACCCATTAACCTGCCATTTTATAGGCAACAACCTTATACCCCCCTTATAGACCGACTTCGTGAATGAGGCCTACTAACGGTAAGACTGACTTGCTCTTATACATATATATATATATATATATATATATATACATTATTAACTTATAATACTATAAAGTATAAGGGTTGAATTTTAACTTTTTAAAAGTCTAGGGTTTGGAATTAAAGTGTGTGTGAGACTTTCAAATTCCAAAACTTGAGGGCAAGTTTTGAACTATTCAAAAACTTTTGGATTTTCGGAACTTATGAGTTTAATTAAGGTTTTTAAAAACTTTAATGAAGAGACTCTTGAACATCCATAACTTGAGGACAAGTTATGGAGTTCTTAAAACAAAAGACTCTTCAACTTTTGTAACCTATGCATTTTAATGGATCTTTAAAAGAAATGACTTTTGGTAATCCATAACTTGAGGACAAATTATGGACTCCATTAAAACACATTTAGATCAAGAATTAACTAACAAACAATTTTTGCAAATAATTCCTATGATCTACCAAAACTCATAAGTGTATGAACAATCATATCAACAATTTCAAGAATTACATAAACACACATAAAGCTTGAAATTTTGATAAAAACTTTGAAATTGGTTTACCATAATCATTACCACATCAAAAACAGGTTTTATAAGTCCAACACAGTTTAAGGTAATGATTCTAGACCAATTCCAGCCTTAAAACTCGAAGATACGCTGTCAGGGGGTCCAACTCGTCGAGTGCATGAACCAACTCAGCGAGTTGGATGAATTTAGGCATGGACTCGTCGAGTCCCTTAATGGACTCGGCGAGTCAGCTGACCAGACAGCATACAAACTTCGATTTTCAGCGATTTGCATCAAGTATAAAAGAAAACAAGCCTAGGTTCTGATACCACTGAAGGGTTTTTGAGCATTCTAACACTCCTATGGTGTACATGAAACCCTATAAACCTTGGATCTATGTTTTCTCTATTATAAATGCAAATATTCAATATTCCAAGGTTTCATCCTAACTAGCATAATATGAAGTAACTATACTACAAAAGCCTAGTTAGATAACATACCTTTTGGTGTAGCTTGAAGTCTTGAACTTTAAGAGCTTAGCCCAATTGTGTGGAAGCTTCAAGTGGAATCACAAATCACCAAAAACACCTTGGAAAACTTGAGATAATAGCAAGCACTTCTAAAAATCGGCCCACCCTTTGTCCTCACACACTAGTGCCAATTTCAAGTGCCAAGGACCTCTTTATATAGTATGGAGGATTAGGGTTACATTCATGTAAACCCTAATACCCATGACCTTTCATTTCCATAGGATCCATGGGTTAAATACTCCATGGACTATCCATGAAAGCTTAGCCCAACCTAAATGAACTTGGCCCTTTCCATATATATATATATATATATATATATATATATATAAGAGTCCATATTTAATTAGTTCCTTTCGATCACTAAATTAATTCTTGATCAATACTAATTAAATAATATGATTCCATATTAATATATTAGAACTTATAATATATTAATATAAATCACAAACATACTATTCTCAAAAGACTATCCATATAAATTGTTCTGGTGAAGTGCAACCCAAATGGACCATGCCAAATCGGGTCAAGTACATACCAATTATAGTTATGGGCTTAGACACTAATCCAACTGTTTTTCAGTATGGTGATGAGCACTCGGGAAGGAGGTTCGGGTTCAGATTCAGGCTCAGGTGCAGGTTCTAAGCTGATTGATGAGCGCATGCGGTAGTTCATCTCATCGGAGATTATCCACTATATTTTGGAATGGACTCCAGTGATATTTGGTTCAGTAAATGAAGGGATTTTGGAGCTCTTGGATGGTCGTCTCGGGGCATTTTGGGCCGAGATTGTAGCGGGGCAGTTGGGGGCTCATCTGGAGCCCAAAGCTTGTGGAGCCCTAGAATCCTTCAGGAAGGAGGATCCTATTGTGAGTTCTTGTCATTTGGGATTGGAGGCGGGTTATGCACCATGTTGTCAAGGGAATCGATCCCATGATTGGATTGTCGCAGAGGTTCCGCGAGCCTTACGCGAGGAGTTACCCGACATCATTGGGCGTGTCACTGATAGATTGGTCGGCTGGTTTGAGGGTCGGACCACGGCTATTCAGGCGGTTGATGGGATGGACGGGGTAACCCAGGAGCAGGAGATTGGTTCAGATAGGCAACTGTGGAAGAGGAAGCAGACTTAGGGTTTGGCTTGATGATCTGAGCATTTGGACGTTTCCATAGCTAGTGTTAGAGGCCCGAGGTGCCATGGTGGTTGCACGAAGGATGAAGGGGCACATGAGGATGTGCGCAGCAGGTATAAGTGCGACAGGTGCGGACAGAAGGGCCACCACCGCCAAGAATGCACCCTGGAAGTAGAATTGTGCCATCGTTGTCATCAGCTTGGTCATATCAGGGCGAATTGCCCCCACTTAGTGGTTGGGGCAGCTCAGGTTCCATCACATGTACTTCGGCAGGAAGAGAGGGTCATGATTTCTTTAGACGATATTGTGGGTATATTATCTTTTTCTCTTCTCTTGATTATTATCTAGTATTTATATTGCTTTGATATCTTGTCGAGTTTGGGTAAGTGATATCTCCGGGTTAGTTTTCTGATTTCGCCTGGGTTATATCATCAATAATTGTTTCATGCCATTTTGCATGCCAAGAGCCATTAGTGGGGTTGTATTTTTGATGCGCGAGATTCAGTTGTTTGAGGCAATTGTTCTGGTTCTTTGTTGGGTTCAGTTTAGGGTTTTTGATTAAGAGATCCTTAGTCGAGTCAACATGATTAGTTCTTTAGCGAAGTCGGAGTGCGGGCGTGATCGCATTGTTCAGGTAGGATTGGCAGTCGTCTTCGGCATGACCTTTGGAACCAAACACTACCATTTCTAGGGATGGAACGATAGCAAGTAGATGTAGATGGTAGCCACATGAGTTCGTTTGGTCACTGGAAGTGCCAAGGGAATTTTATAATCATAAGGGTGTAGATGGTTAGAATTCAGAGATTCTTTTGAGGATGGGGAGTTGGGGTGAAGATTCCCCAGTTCCGAGCAAGGGTTATGGTCTTCAGTCACCGACATAAAGGACTTCAGGGTTTGGTGTTGTATCATGGGAATCGTTTGGGGTTATCGGGTTGTTGGGATATCGGGGAGTATCTATATAGATTTCAGGAGTTGGGCGATCATCGAGATCGGCTAGTAATGGAACGCTAGTATTGGTAAGATCAGATCATAGTCAGTTCATGTTATATGAAGATAAGATGGGTTGGGAATCCATAATTTTTTTAGGGATGGTAGAGCTTCGAAGAATCCAAGTGGGGGAGAATCGATCAGAATTTATGGGAGTTGGATCGGGTGTTGAACTAGCGTAAGTTTCACATCCCAGTCAGGAGGAGAGACGACCCAAGTGGTCGTCTGGATTGAAGTTGTGTAAGTTAGGAGTTCAGGAACCTCCCAACAACTGGTCGACATCTCCTTTGTGAGGTATAGCAGGCTTGTGGATGGATCCAAGTTGAGGGTTGTGTTAAAGCCTCGTTGTCTGTTCTTGTTTGATGAAGGCTTTGGGGTTCGAAGCATGACCCGAACACCTGATTGGAATTCAGTCGGATGCGGGTTCGACTCAGGATGTTTGGGGTTGAGATGGTTTGAGTGTGGTAAGACCGGGGGTGGTAACCATGGTTGGTTAGAAGTGATGTAAGACTGCGATGGGATCGTAGCATTCACCATTTTGAGGTAGCATATAGTGGTCATGAGTATAAAGGGGGAATCAGTTCGTGCCTTGGGCAAGACTGGCAGGAGTGTCGAGATGCATTTCTCTATGTCAAGAGGAGGACATTTGGGGTCCGAGGCGGGGTCGGGCCTGTATAGCTCTAGTTGGGTGGGACCCGTGGGTATGGCCGCTCCATGGTATAGATTGGGTGGGACCCATGGGCGAGGCCCGTGTGATTATGGCAATGCAGGTGGAACCTGTTGGATACCGTTGGGTCGAGGTATTGGATTTTGTAGGAATGGTTATGTGGTCAGTGAGTGGTGTGGAGGGATGCTTAGACTAGGGTAGCCTTGTCTATTGGACTCTTATGAACCTTGTGGTTGGACCAGGTGAGAGACTGGCAGCCTCAGTGGTAGCGGAGGATCTTATCTCCAGGTTTAGTAAAGGGTTTCCGTGAATCAGGAGATTTCGGATAAAATGCAGGTGTAAGTCTTTGGATCTTCGGTTGCGAATTATGTACCGAGATGGTTTTTGGTGGGAACTCGTGTTGGGAATCGCGAGTGTTTATTTGCTAGGTCTTCATTTCAGTAGGATATGAATTAAGGTATCTGTATTCCAAGGGCATCAGTTGAAGGGTTCAGGGTTAAAGGATGTTTTCAGTTTTGATGGTAGATCAGGCTCTTGTGATTGTGATTTGGATTGGTTCTATCTGTGTGGAGGTCAGGCAAGTATGGGATTCATAATTTTAGCAACAGTGTGTTGGTTCGGCAGTTAAAGGAAGCGGTGTCTTATTCAGCACTAGAAGGTTTATCTCCCAGTTTGTCTCGCGTTGTTCATTATATTCATGGAATTGTAAACATCAGAATGAGCCTTTCCTCGAAGGAATATCTAATCCATTTGGTCAAATGAAAAGTTTTCGGCAACAGCGTATGGTCTGTGATTCTATTTCTAATAATCAAAAGTTGAGTAGTCAGTTTGCGAGTCAAGTGGAATGGAATTAGCAATGGTTCAGTATGGGCGGTCTGTCAGGGAGTCAGACCAATTCGAGACTTCATATTTCAGGGTGGGTAGATATAGTTATACTGCATGGGATTGTTTTAGGCTGAGAAAGGATTCGTTCATCTTCGGGTTTGGAGAGCCCTTCTAGGGATGGTTTCGGTTGATTTTGGGAAGGATGTTGTTGGAAATTACGCAAAACATAATATTCTATGTGTGCATGCAACCCTATATTTTTATCTATGTTTTTTCTAGTTGAATATACAATATGAACAACAATGTAGAAACCCTAGAACACTAGTATATAATAAAAAAAATACACAATTAGGGCTATTGAAACATACCTTGATTGTTATATAGCAATAACAATCCAAATCCTTAGTATTATAGAAGCTTTGAAGGCAAGCATCACAATTGTCACGCCTCTAATGGCTCACACCCAATACTAGCAATGAAGAATGATTAAGGAGGAGGAGAGAGGTTGCAAATTTCGGCTAGGTCTTCTAAAGAACAAGTGGCCGGAAATTGTAGGGTTTAGGTTGTTTATATAGTGTAGTCAGGAAACCCTAGATAAACCCTAATCCAAGATAATCTTAAACCGGGTAATTATCCATTTTCCTGTTTATCTACTAAAGACTATTCCAGAAACCCTAAGGCACAAGAAAACCGTCCATGGCCTATGGAGGGTTCTAGATTGCCTCTTGCTCAACTATTGAACAATTACAATTCAGTCCCTGCACTTTTAAGGAATTCTTTTAATCCCAAAATTAATTCCAATTAATTTCTTACTAAATACTAATTAAATATTACTATTTCTAATTAATATATTGTCTTCATAATATAATAGCAAATCATTTATTTCAATTCATTAATCAAATAATAAATCAATCTCCTTCTCCAAAATCATCATGTCCAGTTACTAGTCTTGTGGGCAACCTAATGGGACTGTGCTACTATCAATTCAAGTATATACGAATTATATTTATGGGCTTACACACCTAATCCAACAGTCTCCTACTTGGATAAGTCTAATAACTATAGTTGCCAGTATATTCTTCAAAACTGATTAGCAAATTATAGCTCTTAAAGTTGTCATCGAACTTTGACCTAGCAAGAAACGTGTCCTAAGATAAGTGATCATATGATCCTCCGTTCTGCAAGATATCATGCGGATATGAGACATGGAACATAATCAATCTCATTTTCCAAAACTTTGTTTCCCGATTTTTGATTTGTAATGACAAAGAACTACTAATCGAACACATCAGTTTAGTCCTGGTCGGGCCCGACACTATAATTCAACACCAAATCATCGAGGGGCCCAAAGATATCGCTTATTCCCCCTAAATAAAAAAAGGAACAGATAAACTTTGGCTTATATGCCTTCACTATTTACTCGTCAAATCATGCACATCAATACATTTTATACATCAAGTTACTCCCGCGTTTACATATTATCAATGCACAACCAACTCATAAACAACAACTCATATATCTCCGTTTAAAGATTATAAGATATCATCGTATCAGAATTACTCGTGATAAATTCCATGAAGTATTTCTATGAGCGCGGGTTAATCCAATACTTAAATTCTCCATTTCAAAGTACTCATGAACATTACAGCAAAGCCATTGCTATGTCTAAAACTCTTTAAACAATCTACAATCGATTCATGACTGTCTTAGTTCACTACTTACTTCCAAAAGTATGATCGACCGTGGATATTTGAATAATCCAATTATCCGGGAAGTAAAACATGCAAAATGAAACACAATAATAAACAATTGACAAAAGATAGTAAACAATTCTCATAAATAATTCTCCATTACCAAATCATCAAGAGTCAATTACATTTATTTTGTTACAAGTTTCTAAATAACTATCTAACTACTAAAACTAATATCATCCTTTAGACCAATGCTCCTAGCATGCTGAACGTGTCTAATCCTACTCAGACCCTTTGTGAGGGGATCTGTTGGATTCTCTTCTGACAATACCCACTTCATGATGAGGTTACCTTCTTTTACTTTATGTCTAATGAAATGGTATTTTTTGTCGACATGCCTTGATTTACCGTGATGTCTTGGTTCCTTCGTTAAGGCAACCTCCCCTACATTATCACAGAAAATATCCATTGATTGTTGGAACAACTCCAAGGTCTCCAATGAATTTATTCAACCAAATATCCTCATTCGATGCTTCGCTTGCTACTATGTACTCTGATTCACAGGTAGAATCAGCCACCGTCTCCTGTTTGGAACTTTTCCAGGTTACCGCTCCTCCATTCAATATAAACACCCAGCCAGATTGAGAACGAAAGTTGTCTCTGTCTGTCTGAAAGCTGGCGTCACTATACCCGGTTACTCTTAAGTTGTCACTACCACCAAGCACAAGGACCCAGTCCTTAGTTCTTCAAGATAATTAAGAATATTCTTGACCGCTATCCAATAAGCTCTGCTCGAATTTCTCTGATAACGACTAACCATGTTCAAAGCAAAAGCCACATCAGGGCGAGTACATGTCATAGCATACATGATATATCCAACGGCGGAAGCATATGGAGCTCTACTCATTTATGCTATCTTTACATCGGTACTCGGACTCTAAGTCTTACTCAGTTTGGTATTACTCTGTATATGAAGTTCTCCCTTCTTGGAATTTTCCATACTAAAATGTTTTTGTACCTTATCCAAATATGTGCTTTGATTAAGTCCAATTAGCTTTTTACTCCTGTCTCTCAAAATCCTTATCCCTAGAATATAAGCAGCCTCTCCCAAATCCTTCATAGCAAAACACTTTCCAAGCCAAGACTTAACCTCTTGTAAGGTTGGAATGTCGTTTCCTATAAGAAGTATGTCATCAACATACAAAACCAGGAAGGTTACTATACTCCCACTAGCTTTGACATATATACAAGATTCATCTTCACTTATAGAGAAGCCAAACTCTTTGACCTTCTCGTCAAAGCAAGGATTCCATCTGCGAGAAGCTTGTTTCAATCCATAGATTGATTTCTCAAGCTTACACACTCTATTAGGATACTTTACATCTACAAAACTCTCTGGCTGACTCATGTAAACATCCTTAGCCAACTTTCCATTAAGGAAAGCGGTTTTGACATCCATCTGCCAAATTTCATATTCATGAAACGCAGTTATAGCTAGCATCACCGTAACAGACTTTATCTTAGCTACTAGCGAGAAGGTCTCATCATAGTCAACCCCCGGGGTTTGAGTAAAGACTTTCGCAACCAAACGAGCCTTGAAGGTGTGTACCTTTCCATCCATGTCAGTATTCTTCTTTAAGATCCATTTTCACCCAAATTCCAAACTTGATTGTCATACATGGACTTGATCTCGCTGTACATTGCCTCTTTCCACTTGGCCGAATCAGGGCCTGCCACTACTTCCTTGTAGTTAGATGGTTCATCCAAATTTACCAGTGTACTATCACTGATAAACGTATCACCATCTGTAGTGATATGAAAACCATATAACTCAGGTTGCATTCTAATTCTAGTGGAACGCCTAAGAGGTAATGACTCATCAATTGGTTCAATTGGAATTTCTTCATCAGGTTGAGCGCTAGTATTTTTAGAAGTTCCTTTATCATTTGACTCTTGAAATTCTTCAAAATCAATAGTGCTCCCAATGTCCTCTTTGCATATGAGATCTCTCTCGCGAAAGACTCCCCTTCGTGCTACAAAGACCACGTTCTCACTAGGTTTGTAGAACAAATATCCAAAAGACTTCTGTGGGTAGCCGATGAAAATACATCTCTCGCTTTGAGGTTCGAGCTTGTCATGAGTCTCTCGTCTAACGAACGCTTCACAACCCCAAACCTTTATATGTGCCAATGAGGGAACCTTCCCTGTCCACATTTCGTGATGTGTTTTGGCAACCTTCTTAGTTGGGACAAGATTAAGAATATGGGTGACAGTCTCTAAGGCATACCTCCAGAAAGAGATTGGAAGAGAAACTCGACTCATCATGGAACGAACCATGTCCAACAAGGTCTGATTACGCCTCTCAGTCACACCATTAAGTTTTGGTGTTCTAGGGGGAGTCAATTGTGAAACTATTCCACATTCCTTGAGGTAGTCGTGAAACTCGATACTAAGATACCCACCGCCTCTATCAAATCTAATAATCTTTATCTTCCTGCCCATTTGATTCTCGACTTCTTGTTTAAAATCTTTAAACTTTTCAAAGGTTTATGACTTATGTTGGATTAAGTAGATATAGCCATATCTTCTATAATCATCAGTAAAAGTTACATAGAATCAATTTGCATCTCCTGTGGTGGATCTGAAGGGTCCACACACATATGTGTGTATGAGATCCAACAATCCTTCATGTCTTTCACAAGAACCAATGAAATGTGATTTTGTCATCTTAACTAGCAAACAAGACTTGCATGTATCATCCGACCTGAAGTCAAATGATTCCAACACTCCATCCTTTTGGAGTGAGGCCATATCTTTCTTGTTAACATGTCCAAGATGATAATGTCACAAGCACGATTTGTCTATACCATTAGACGAATCAATATGAAAAACACTATTTCCTAAATTGTCTACAATTATCGCAGTTTCATACACACCATCACAAGGTAAAGCTTCAACGTAAAACACACCACTTTTATTAGCAGTAATAGAACCATTCTTATCATCAAAAGAATATCTAAAACATTGTTTAAATAAAACATGAAATGAAATGATGTTTCGTGTCATCTCTGACGAGTAGCAACAATTCAATAAATCTAACCCTAACCCACTATTAAGCACTAAGCTATAAACTTCAATCTTGGTAACAGGTGAAGACCACCTATTGCCCATGATCAAGTTCATCCTTCCATGCTCCACATCCTCACTTCTTCTTAGCCCCTTCAAATCAAAACAAATGTGAAACCCACATCCTGTATCAAGGACCCAAGAACAAGAATATGGTGAGTTATTAGATAAAATAGTGTAAATACCTGCCGAGGTTGGCTTCACCTTGCCATCCTTGATATCATGCAAGTATTTTGGGCAGCTTTATTTCCAATGCCCCTTGTCTTTTGCAATAAAAGCAAGTGGCCTCCTTTGGTCCGGAAACGGGGGGAGCATCGGAACTCAACTTTCCTTTGGGTCCACTACTAGATGACCCAGCTTGGGACTTTCCCTTCTAGTTCAACTTGGGAGGACCTTTCCTCTTTTTCCCTTTCCCTTGACAAATGGCTAGACCAGGAGGTTGTGCAACACCATTTCCCTTCATTCATGCTTCAGCTGTTTGTAGGAGGTTGTGCAATTGTGACAAAGTAGTTTCATTGTTGTTCAAATGATAGGTCAATATAAACTGATCATAACAACTTGGAAAAGAGTTCAACGCTATGTCGATTGCCATCTCTTCATCAAAATTCACATTCAGCTTGATGAGCCTATCCTCGTATCGTTGCATTCTCGAAGCATGGTTGCTTACAGACTCACCATCCTTCATCTTGCACACCATGAGGGACTTTAACACCTTGTACTTCTCTTGACGATATCGCTTATGGTACTTTTCCATAAGGTCCTTGTTCATCTTGTACGGCTAGTAATCCTCATAGTGTCTTCTGCAATTATGGTGTCATTGTTGCCACCATGATGCAAGCAACTTGTGTTGAATCCTTGTAGTGTTTCTCGTAGGCAGCCATTTCTTCAAGAGTTGCCTTCGTTGCATCGATCTCATCGAGTGGTTTCTCGAGGACATACTCCTTATCTTCAGAACGAAGTGCTATTTTGATGTTGCACATCAGTCGTTGTAGTTAGTGCCATCTAATTGCACCTTCGAGCAGATTTTCAACAGAGAGAAGTTATTGTTGTTGTTGGAGGAGGAGGAGGAACCAGAAGCATCGTTAGCACTAGATATATTTAAAGAGAAGAAAGATAGTTTTATTTAGATAAGAATAATCCTCAATATAACACCCAAATGAAATATCAAGGCTAGGATCCAACTAAATAATTTACAACTTAGAAAAGGGATTCCGTAATCTAATTGCATAGTATATAAAGTTAGGTAAATGACGATTTACCAATTTCACCATCGAAAAACGAAATTTTAATGAATTTAGTTTTAAAATGAAATTCCTAGATCTGTTGAGAATCATTGAACTTTTCAATGGCATGTTTAATCTCGATTATGCTCTTCCATTTGTGACTGGGATACCGAGGATCACAAACAAGATGTGAATAACCATGCAAATTGAGTTGATACTCTCGATGTCATTTATCATCTCATTTTAATGTGTCGGTTAACCACACGCGCTCCATTAATCAATGATAACTTACGAGATACCCATTGCCACTCTTTATTAGTCCCTAAAGTGTGCCTGTTAACCACACACGCTCCACTAACGAATCATGTAAAACCCAATCTTAATGTATCAATCGAAGTTACTAGAATTGGTGCGGAATCCCAATATAATGATTAATGCAAAACAGTTATAACGAATTAAGAACACAATATCGAATCTTCAGTGCACACTATATTGATTAATAGTCTAGTACATAAGATCTCTATGTTTCTCGGTTCTCTTTATCTCTCTAAACTTTGAAATCAGCTAACAGAATGACCAACCTTTTACACGGCCGAAACAATACTATATATACCTAGACCTAAATACAAAGGCCCAACCCAAAGCCCAAGCAAAAATATTATTGGGCCCACCGAAATCACATGGTGATTTCGATCCAAACACCTCCGAATTCATGGTGTTTTCGGTACTAGACCGAGATCTCTAAAAGCTATCTGAAGTAAAGTATAAACCAAAAATTTATGTCCTAACAATCTCCCCCTTGGTTTATAGCTTTCTTTTCTTTTCAATAATTTCTTTGATCTTGACTTTCAGCTTTTTATCTTCGATTTCTTCCCTGACTTCAAAATGAACATATGAATTTCTATATGAATGACTTCATCTTAAATAGTTGGACTTCCTATAAAATTCGAATTTGAACGTACATTAGTTATAGAGGCTTCTTGTATAGGTTCTTGAAAATCAGCACTTTCAGCTTTGAAATACTTCAGAGGTAATTACAGAGAGACGGATTCTTCTGGATCACTTCAGCAAGTTCATAGATAGCATCAAATTGATTGAGGAGGCTTTAATACAAATCATCACATAACTTCAAATACATCTTCACCTTGCTTATGGGGTTGAAAGGTTGTGTGTTGAAAAATAATCTTCACTTCTTGTTCCTTCGAATGAATATTCTTTTTCGATCACAGATGCATCTTGAAAAGTAACCATGACTAACAGTCCCTGTAGATCACAAAGTCATAAAGACCCTTCTCACCACAGTTGTTCAAGGACCGGACCTTGGCTCAGATGAAGGCTACTCGCAGTATCTATGTGAACACGAAGGAACACACTGCGATTTGTTGAGTATCGGAGAACTACTCATGGCTATTTTTGATGTTATCCCCTGCATATCCTCGATCAGAGATCTCAATATAATTTTTCAAGTTAACAAGTTAACTTGGCCCTTGGCGAGACGTTCAATGGTTTTTGAATCTCAGCTGAGTGTACCATTCTAGTATCAGTGAGAGTTGATTAGGAATAACTCAAAAAACCATCCTGTGACAAAAATATCCAAGGACATATTTCCATAGTTTAGCATGACACGAGGCCAAGGCCCTTTGGCGGGACATTCAGCGATAATCGTGCCTTGCGAGGTGCATCACCCTAGTGTCAATGATCGTTAATTCCTTACCTGCGGAGAATGTATTCGAGAATATATTTGATTCTCCACAGTTTTGCATGACAAAAAGGAAGTCATGACCCTGGGAGGGATGTTCAGTGATATTTGTTTCCCGGTTGGGTGAATCACCCTGGTGCCATGACAGTTCTTAGGTAAAGATAACTGACAAGACTAATTTTGAGAAGCTGTACAGTTTAAAACTTTCAATTCATTAAATACGACAGTTCTTAAAGGAAACCTCCTAACTGACAGTTTGTACAGTTTCATGGCTTCAATTCCTTGTGAGAGTAGTGTGAAGTGTAATTTCGTCAATTCCTTTCAAAATCTCTTCTTGTATAGAAAATTTCGACACAGCCTAATTGAGTCTCTTCTTCTTTTGAATTCACGTTTTAAGACAAATGAAATTTTTGATAAAAAAATAAAATAAAATAAACTTAGCACAAATACAAATAACTAAGAATAAAAAGAAAATTAACATACGCTCAAAAAGCAGTAAAAATATTTTTGGATTTTTGATTTTTCTGATAAAGAAATAAAAACAGAAATAAACAATAAAAACTGAAATAAACATATTTTTGGACTTTGAATTTTATGATTTTTGTTTGGTTTTAATTCTCCCCTAAAATTGTGCATAGAGGAGAAAGAAAGAAAAAATAAATATGAACAAATTTAACGAAAACAAAAATAAAATACAAAATGTACAAAACAAAAAAAAACTTTTAGTCTTCAAAACGAATCATTTTAAGAAAACTCACAAGTACATCAAAACGAGCTTTTCCAAAAGGTTTTGTAAACAAATCGGCCATATTATTGTTGTTGGATTAGATGTCTAAGCCCATAACTATTATTGGTATGTACTCGACCCGAGAGTAGCATGGTCCATTTGGGTTGCATAACATCAGGACAATTTGTTAGGATGGACTTTTGTGAAGAGGTTATATATGATTTATTAATATATTATAAGTTCTAATATATTAATATGAAATCATATGATTTAATTAGTATTGATCAATAATTAGTTTGGAATTAATTTAGTGATCAAAAGAGACTAATTAAATCTATGGGGACTAATTATGGTAATTGGTTATATTTATATGTGTTGGGCTTATGATCCATATTGGACTAAGTTTATGTATGGATACATAAAGAGTTGGGCCACATGAACCATGGATCATAAAACCTATGGGTATGGGTTTGGGTTATACCCATGACTCTTGGAATCCTACATATAAATATAAACTACATAACCTAAAAATGCCACTTTTTTATATACTTCTAGTTCTTGGAGTTCATGGAGGTGTTTTTGGTGCATGAAAATTCTCTCTCAAGAGTCACCTTTGTCCTAGGTGAGTTGTGATTCCATTTGAGGTGCAACACTTGGGGCACTAAGTTCTTAAAGGCCATAGTCTTCATAGCAACATCAACAACATCAAGAGGTATGTCTAAAACTTGTTTTATTATACACATGTTATTTGTATTCTAGGTGTAGGCTTAAAGCTTTGGAAACCATATGCATGTATAATTAGAGAAAACATAGATCCAAAGATTTTAGGGTTGTATGTGCACCATAGGATGTTGTAGTATACTAAAACCCAACAGTGGTATCAGAGCCTAGGGTTGTTTTCCATCATACTTGATGCTACTTGTTTTCAAAGCTTGAAAAAAATCGTTTTTGTTATTCTGTCTAATCACCACGAGGTAGTCAAAATTACCACGAGCTGGTGACGGGTCTGGCAGATTGTTGGATTTCTTGGCTTAATTTGGATTTGGATAATTACTATAAAATGTTTTCTTGATAAAAATTCGATATTATGTTGTGAAAATAATTATCCTCATCCAAATAAAAGATAATTGTCATAGTTTCAAGATTTTATTAGTTTATGTAATAGACTAATTTCTTGTAAAATAGTTGATATGAAATATCTTGTTATTATGAGTTTAATCTAGATCATGGAAAAATTATTTGATTATTGTGTTAATTGGAATATTTGATCTTAATGGTTTTTATGAACTCCATAACTTGTCCTCAAGTTATGGAAAATGAAGAGTTTTTTCTTTTAAAAGTTCATTAAGATTCATAGGTTATGAAAAAAATGAAAGGTCTTATTTTAATGTCATCATAAAATAGTTTTATGTATTCCATAACTTGTCCTCAAGTTATGGAACTTGAAAAGTCTTCCATAAAACCCATACTAAACTCATAAGTTAAGGAAACCAAGAGTTTTTGAATTGTTCAAAACTTGCCCTCAAGTATTGGAATTTGTAAAGTTACACCCCCCATGTATACTTTAATTCCAACCCTTAGAATTTTAAAAGTTTAAAATTCAACCCTTATACTATTATAATATTATAGGTTTAATATATATATATATATATATATATATATATATATATATATATATATATATATATATATATGTATGTATAAGAGTAAGTCAGTCTTACCGTTAGTAGGCCTCATTCACGAAGTCGGTCTATAAGGGGGCTATAAGGTTACTGCCTATAAAATGACAGTTTAATGGGTGTCCATTCTCACCCACCGCTTCCTTGACAGGTGGAGGGTCGTTAGCCGAACGGGTAGGACACAACATTAATTATCCCTTCATTAAAAGTATAATGATAAATATAAAGTAACTAAACTTTATTAAATTCCCAATCTTAGTCACTAATTTGGTGCTAACCCATGAAATTGCACTTTACACCTTGTTAAGTCGTTAGTGGAGCGTGAGTGGTTAACCGGCACACTTATCTGGGACTGACAATGTGTGGCAAAGGTTAGCTTGATGTTAATCATAGATCAATGGAGCGTGTGTGGTTAACCGACACATTGATTTGGTGGTTGTAACATTAAGTGTACCAAGTTAATTTGCATGTTTATTCATTCCTTGTTTGTGATCCTCGGCATCCCAGTCACAAACTTGAAGGGCACAATCGAGATTTAAACATGCCATTGAATAGTTCAATGAATCTCAAAAGATATAGGAGTTTCAATTCATTTAAAACCTAATGTTAAATTTCGTTTTTCATGGTGGAAATTGGTAAATCGTCATTTACCTACCTTCAAATATTTTGTAGCTTGGATTACGACATCCCTCTTCCAAGTTATAAAATATTGTGTTGGGTCCTAGCCTTAATATTTCATATTGGGTGTTATATTAAGGACTTAAATCAACTAAACTTGAATTTCTCCCTCATAGATGTCTAGTTATGACAACTATGGTCTTCCATATCCTTTTGGATAAAGCTTTCCTAATAAAGATGATATCACAAATGGCGATCAAGGTGAAAGATTAATCCCTTTGTTGTGCGTTAATGGGACTGGAAATCATACTTCACTTCCTCCACCTCCTCCAATTATTCTCCCTAACCCACAAGTTCTTGAAAAGCGCAAGGTCACTCAATCCATATTGGCAAGCAATGTCTATATGTGCTCACATCTTGGAGATGAAGTCACTTATTGACAAGTTGGGAGAGTTGGGTGTCGAAGTCTCAAGGAAGTTGGTTGTTGACTGGGTTCTTCAATCACTTCCTAATTCATATAGTGGGTTCTTTAAAGGACTACTATGTAATGGATCACGACATGACCCTTATCGATCTTACGTATCTGCTTGTTGCTGCTGAATCAGATTTGGAGCACTTGTAAAGCAAATTTGATTGGAAGATATACTTCCCAAACTTTCATGGACATTGACAATGGAAACATTGGAAGTCCAAAAAAGTCTTCTCTTCCCAATGGAAATGGATCGGCCATAGTCAACCCGGTTTACCAAATGGTAAACAAAAAGGCCAAGTCTGAGATAGTACCATGTACCATTACTAAAGAGTCCATATGTTTCTATTGCCAAAGGAAGGGGCATTGGTTGCGAAGCTACCTTATTTACCTGAAAGTTCACTAGGATGGTAAAAGTCAATAAATTTGACTATGCTTCAGGTAAAGTCCACTATCTAACTCTATTAAGTTCCTATTTGGAGATTCTTATTACATGATGTGACTAGGTCGCATTTTGATGTTTTGTAGAATCGAAAAAGGAAAGGAAGCTTAGAAGAAGAGTATGCTGAATCTGATCGCGAAGATGGATTTCGATCGCATGATTCGAAGATCAGAATTTTGAGTTGCAACTTAAGAGTTATGATAGATTGCTTAGGAATAAATAACAACATAGTTTTCATATGTATTTGCATTGTAAGGATAAGTTTTTCCGCAATTTTAAAATAAAATTTTTGATTTTATTTATTTTAAGTATCCTTACAATGGGATTTGTGAAAATTGTTGTTTATATGATTCCATTGATAGCAATATTGGAAAATGGATTTGATTCTTTCGTTTGTGGTAGTGTCATAATTTACCAAATAAGGAAAGATTCTCATCACCCAAGTTTCAGTTGGATAGAAACTTGGAATCATGCAACTTGTATTGTATGATGAATGAGAATTTTCTTCTTTGGGAAATTAAGACTAATTCCTTGTTCACATGTATATGTGAGTCAAGTGAAGGACTAGGAGATCGGGTACACTTGGTTGTGCGCTGATCAGGTCCACCCCAAAGAACGATAATGCTATTCGTCATGATTTAGTAAAGTTTAGTAAATATGGTTGTTCTTGGAAGTTTAAGTATAATTTTGAAACATTGGAAAAGTTTCAATGTATGGTAGGACGAATGAGAAGAATCAAATTAGGCAGAAAGATAAAAGTTTCTCCAATCTGAAAAGGTGGGAGAGTACTTCAGTATCATGTTTTATGATCATCTTAATGATTATGAAAAACCATATCACAATTGATCCTCTAAGGACATCTTAGTGCATTTGTTTGGCTAAGAAGAGGAATTGTGAATTATTGAAATGGTTAAATCAAGAAGATGAGTCATACTTCGTTCCAAAACAAGTCTTAAAGTCATACTCCAAGATTGTAACTCGAGTGACATAATGTTAAGAAGGTTTAAAACACTTATCAAATGTAGAGTAAAATGTTTTCTACTCTTGTACATTTGAAATTGGTGAGTTGTGATGTTTTGGATAAAACAAAGACCAACTAAGGCAAATTGTGTGAAGTGTTTGTCTTGATAAGAATCCGCACTAACTCTTGAATATTTGCTTTGTCAAGGAATGGTTATTGACAAGAGAATATTATATGTCAAGAGGTCAGTGGGAGTCTTAATGATCTTGAAAAGGGTCTCAAGAACTAATCAAGAATAAAACCTGTTATTTATCACTAGCACACGACTTGAGGTTTGTAACCTATCGTGTTGACATATTCTTGTTTCTGTGCCCATTCCAGTTAAAGTTGACTATGTATGTGAGTTCTATGAGTTCTTAGTTGTTTGCATAACTACTTGGAAGCAATGGTAGGCCCTTGTGCTGCCAGGTGGCAAGAAGTTAAGATTGAACAAGTTCAGTCCATATGAGTTTGGTTTTGTCACTAACCTTGTATTGTGATTATGGTTATGACAAATTTACATGGATAGGAACACATAAACCATAAAATCTAAGTGTCATAAGGTTTCTCTTCGATTCATGAAAATGATGGCGAGGAAATGCTTTCACTGAGTAGATTTTAAGGAGATAGCAGTTGTGCTATTTGCATTTTCAAATTGAATTATGATTATGGCATCCCTTTTCATAATTCGAATTGTGAGCAATAACAAAGGTCTAAACATTTGAGACTATGATTACGGCATCCCTTTTCATAGTTCTAAAATTGTTTAGACACACATGTGAGCTGTCTAAGGAAATTTGTATGAGTCTAAGAAGCCGAGATAAAGTCTTATCGAAGCATTTCGTATCAAAAATCTGAACTTTGGTAAGAATGTCAATAAAGTAATGATTTCTAAAAGTCCAGCTGATTTCTGGATACACGTCAAAGCTAGTGGGAGCATAAGTGTTATGCTGATAAGAATATAATTATCATGTTAATGGGAGCACGATTATTATGTTAAGTGTTTCAAGTTAGCAATGTTAATTATAGAAAACAAAAGGTTTCAATTTGCAAAGTTGCAGGGTTTGAAAAGGTTTTTTGCTATAATTAAGGGAGAGAAAATTATACTTCATTCCAATTCTTTTTTTTTGGGAAAGAGGCCACAGCCCCGACAAAGATACTTCATTCCAATTCTAAAAGCTTAAATTGAGATTTTAATCAAATTTAGTCAAGTATATATATGAATGTTATGTTGGAATGGTTCAACATAAGGAAATTCTATATATGGAAATATTAATTGCGTTCTCAATATTCGATTATGATTACGACATCCCTCTTCATAGTCCGAATTTTGAGAACATGGCTAATAGAAAAAATTATAGCAAAAGACTGGTCTAGGATCATGTCTTTATGTGAGACATTATGAATCGTATCCCATATGATTCGAGTATAGGATCGATTGCATATGCTATAATATTTCTATGTGTTCTGAATTTTCCAAATGCCTAGGGCATTAAGAGGGAAAAAGGACCAGAACTGTATAAGACTAAAATGATTAAGCAATTGTCGAGGACAATCTGAGGCTTACCAAGGATTGGTTGTTCATGGACAGTTGGAAGTATAGTGTTAATTTTGGAAGGACCATATTGACATATTCTGAAAAGAGGCAACTCTTGTTCAGAAGTGATAGTCAAAATGGGAATATGGAAATGTTTCCATAAGTGGAAGTTATTCTTTAAATCTGTGTAAGGTTAGAAAACTTAATGCAAGTAGGATGTTCAAAGAAATGTACTTTGAATGTGAGACTTCGTTTCCATGGAATTTCTCTCCATTGGAATACTTTGTAATGTCTGTTGCCAAGTCTTTTGTGACTTTTGTGCATAGTCATTACAAGAGGATCATTGCATATAAGTTTAGAATCTAACAGATTTCAGTAAATGGCAAAGAATATTGTATTCTTACATTTGTCATAAGGATTTGGAATTGTGAAATGATCATCATTGAAATGTTTTCAATTGATATATTCCACAAATAAAGGACCATAGGTAAACATAGTGTGCATGCTTGTAGCATGGGACAACTATTGTTTTAGTTCAAGTATTAAGTTGATTATTTGAAACATTATACAATGAATAATGAGTAATCAATATGACTCAAAAGTTTTGGGGTCATATAGTATTAGTATTATTCTTGTGTTTCACTTTGCATGTTTTGACTTCCCGAATAACTAGGTTATTCAAACCGTCCACAGTCGATCATACTTTGGAAGTAGGTATTGAGGCAAGACTGTCATGAATAGGTCTGTAGTATGTCTAGGTGTTTTAGACATAGCTGCAGTATTCATGAGTGCTCCTGGAATAAGATTCGAGTATTGGATTAAACCCACACTCATTTGAATCACTTCATGGATTTTATCACAAGTGATCATGAGATGATATAATCTTATATTCTCAAACGGAGATGTGTGAGTTGTAGTTGTGATTTGGTTGCACATTGACATATGTAAACACACCAGTAACTTGGATGTTATAAAACATATAGTTGTGTGTAATTTGATGAGTGAGTACAAGCGAGCATTTGGGTCGAAGTTTATCCATTCCTTTTACCCCATGTGGATAAAAGCGATATCCGTGGGCCCCTCGATGATTTAGTGATGACAACCCTAAGTGCTCGGTCGAGCCTGGACTAATTTGATTTGTTCAATTAGTCGGTCGTCATAAATCAGAAATCGGGAAAAAACAGATGGACAGAGAGAATGATTATAATCCATGTCTCAGTCCATATGATATCTAGAATGGAGGAATATATGATCCTTTATCTAATGGACACGTCATTGACTAGGTCAAAGTTCGACAGCGGCTTTTAAGAGCTACGATTGCTAGTCGGGATTTTAGAGTAATATTTGCAATAATAGTTTTAGACTTATCCAAGTGGGAGACTTTTGGATTAGATGTCTAAGCCCATAACTATTATTAGTATGTACTCGACCCGAGAGTAGCATGGTCCATTTGGGTTACATAACATCAGGACAATTTGTTAGGATGGACTTTTGAGAAGAGGTTATATATGATTTATTAATATATTATAAGTTCTAATATATTAATGAGAAAGCATATGATTTAATTAGTATTGATCAAGAATTAGTTTGGAATTAATTTAATGATCAAAAGAGACTAATTAAATCTATATGGACTAATTATGGTAATTGGTTATATTTATATGTGTTGGGCTTATGATCCATATTGGACTAAGTTTATGTATGGATACATAAAGAGTTGGGCCACATGAACCATGGATCATAAAACCCATGGGTATGGGTTTGGGTTATACCCATGACTCTTGGAATCCTATATATAAATATAAACTCCATAACCTAAAACACCACTTTTTTGATATACTTCTAGTTCATGGAGTTCATGGAGGTGTTTTTGGTGCATGGGAATTCTCTCTCAAGAGTCACCTTTGTCCTAGGTGAGTTGTGATTCCATTTGAGGTGCAACACTTGGGGGCTGGGGCACTAAGTTCTTAAAGTCCAAAGTCTTCCTAACAACATCAACAACATCAAGAGGTATGTCTAAAACTTGTTTTGTTATACACATGTTATTTGTATGCTAGTTGTAGGCTTAAAGCTTTGGAAACCATATGCATGTATAATTAGAGAAAACATAGATCCAAAGATTTTAGGGTTGTATGTGCACCATAGGATTTTGTAGTATACTAAAACCCAACAATTATCAGTGTGGATTTGTTCCAAATGAACGAGTTTACGCTCAAAACAATCTCGTATAAAATGAACTTTAATATCTATGTGCTTGGTTTTAGAATGTTGAACTAGATTTTTAACAATTTGAATAGCAGCATCATTATCACAGAAGATAGGAGTGTCAAGAAAATTCAAACCATAATCCTGTAGTTGATATTGCATCCAGATGACCCGAGAACTGCAAGCCGATGCATCAACGTATTCAGCCTCAGCTGTCGAAGTGGACACAGTTTGTTGTTTCTAACACTGCCACGAGATTAGTCTGTCTCCCAAGAATTAACCTCCATAGTTGCTGTCAGTAAAAGCATAAAGATCAAATTCACGATTCTTAGGATACCAGAGACCCAATTTAGGTCTCCCTTTATGGCCTAAAAATTCGTTTCACAGCAATTAAATGAGAAAGTTTAGGATTAGCCTGATGGCGCACGCATTGACAGACTGCAAAGAGTATATCTGGTATGCTAGCGGTCAGGTACATCAGAGAATGAATCATAGATCGATATAGAGTTTGATCAACTGATTCCCCATCAGGATCTGATGTCAGCAATGGTCGTTCATCCACAGGAGTAAAAGCAATTTTAGCATCCTTGAACCCGAATTTCTCCAACATGTCATCAACATATTTACCTTGATGCAGTAGAATGCCCGAAGAATCCTGACGCACTTGCAATCCTAGAAACATCGTCACTTCGCCTAGAGAACTCATCTTAAGCCTCACCTTCATGACCTTTTCAAAATCTTTGCATAATTCATCATTTTTTGACCCAAAAACGATATCATCCACATATATTTGAACAACAATGAGGACTTTCTTCACTCTTTTGATGAACAGCGTCTGATAGTGCCTCTTGTGTACCCATGTGTTAATAGATGCTCGGTCAAAGTGGCATACCAAGCTCGAGGGGCTTGATGAAGACCATAAAGTGCATTGTCTAACTTGTACACATGATTTGGAAATTTTGAGTTGACAAAACCTGGAGGTTGATCAACGTAGATTTCCTATTTTACTTCTCCGTACAAAAAGGCAGTTTTGACATCCATCTGATATACAGTAAAACCCATGTAGGAGGCGTATGCTTAGAAGATATGAATTGCTTCCAATCGAGCCATGAGAGCATATACCTATGTGTAATCAAGACCTTCTATTTTCCTAAAACCATGAACAATAAAACGCGCCTTGTTTCGCACAATCACCCCGCTATCATCTTGCTTATTGAGAAAAACCCATCTTGTGTCAAGGGACTTCTTTCCATCAGGAAGTTATACTAGTTGCCAAACCTCCAGCTTCTCAAATTGATTCAGCTCTTTATGCATTGCATCTACCCAACTTGGTTCATTAAGAGCCATCCCAACGTTCTTTGGCTCGATTTGGGATATGATGCACAAATATAGAATTTCATTAACATATCCGCTCTCGCTTCTGGTTTTGACTCCATCCACCAGTGAACTTATAACATTTTCGATGGGATGGTTGCGCCGAACCCTTGAAGAAATCTCATGATCCACCACTTGTGAAGAGACTGGAAGATTCGTGATGTTCTCTACCCTGCCTGTGGCTGAATCACTTCTATCCGATGATCGGATGTCGTACGAAGTACTCGCCACATACTCATCAGGAATTCTCTCAAGAAAGAGAAAATCCATAAAAGTAGAATCAAACGTTTCTGCAGAGTCAGAGGTGACATTTTCAGTAGTGGCGACATTTTCTTCCAGAACTGGTGAATCTTCAACACTTTTTGAAGATTCAGCAGGTGAGTCATCATCTGCTGGTTGGGGGGCCGGAGTGTCACCATTCGAGCTTGTAGATTCATCCTGAAGTATCAATGGATTGATGGGTTCAACAATGATCACTTCTTCTTCATCATCCCTACTTGATCCACACGAGTTTGGACGAGAACCTAAAACATTATCAGAAAACACATAAAATGGTTTAAACAATTTAGCATAATCAAATAACCAATCAGGGCCGACTCGAGCGTCTGTATCGTTTTCTTCTAGCCAACGGACATCATATGACTCCACGATCTACTTGGTAGCTTTATTGTAGACCCGATAAGTAGTGCGTCCAACATACCCAACGAAGTAGCAGTCGTCAGCCTTTTAATTGAACTTTGGAGTGGCTTCGAGATGAAGAAGAGTGCATGGGTAGCCAAAAGTGCGGAAATGAGCAACAATTGGTTTGTGACTGTAGAGCATTTCATATGGAGTCTTCATGTGATTTTTGTTGATTAGGATCCGGTTCTGAACATAACATGCCGTATTGATAGCCTCAGCCCAGAAGAACACCGTTAATTTTGAATCACACAACATTGTTCTAGCAGTGTTGATTAGGGTTCTATTCCTTCTCTCAGCAACACTGTTTTGTTGAGGTGTGTGAGTCACACTGTATTGGCACAGTATCCCTTTTTCAGCACATAAATGGTCCAAAATAGCATTCTTGAACTCTCTCCCATTGTCACACCGGATGCCTTTCACCTTCTCATTCGTCTGATTTTCAATCAGAATGATGAACCTCTTGATCAGCTCTGCAGTCTCACTTTTGTTTTTTCAGAAAGAATACCCAAGTAAAACGTGAGTAATCATCTATTATAACTAGACAGTACGAGCTTTTGTTGATGCTAAGAACATTTACTAGGCCAAAGAGATCCATATGAAGCAATTGAAGAAGTGTGTCGATTGACTTAACCAGTTTGGGCTTGTGCGGTTTTTGATGATGCTTTCCCTGTGCACAGGCCACACACTTCTCGAAGGTGACAAAATCTTTAATAGGAAACCCTCGAACAAGATCATTTTCGGCAAGACGATTTAGATTCTTTGCATTTGCGTGACCAAGGCGACGATGCCAGAGTATAGCATTCTGTTCAGAAGTCTTTGAGAACAGGCAAGTAACGTTCTCCGGGATGTTGTGATTCATGTCGATGATATAGGCGTTGTTTTGACGTTCTGATCTCATTAAGATCCATTCTTCTGGTATGACGATACCAGGATTTAGAATTAAGCACTCCTTCTTGGTGAAATGAGTTGAGAAATCTCTATTGCAGATTTGAGAGACACTCAACAAACTATGTTTCAATTCAGGAACGAAGTTGACGTTTTCAAAATTCAACACACCATTTGTAACGGTACCCATTTGAGTGATCTTTCCCTTTTCTTCTCCCGCAAAGTAGACATAACCACCATTAATGTTTTGAATGTTGTGCAGTTGAGATATGTCTCCTGTCATGTGCCTGGAACAACCACTATCAACATACCAAGGTCTGATGATATTCCTCCATAGCTGTTCCTACACAAGTTGCGGGATTAATTAGTTTTGGGAACCCAATCCATCTTGAAACTGGGTTGACCAATACTATCAACTTGGGATACTCTTTCCCATACCATATCTTGTTTACCAAACAATGATTTCAAAGAATTGACTTTGGTTACCCATTGGTAATTTGGTTTAAGTACTTTCTTGTTGGACCGAATGGGACCTTTTTCACTTGCCTTTGGGATGGGACTACCTTTCGATTTAGGCTTGTATTGTGAGTGTGAGCTAGAGGACGACCCTTGAGATGACTTTGACCTCACCTGATTTGGTTTGGTTGAGCCATCTCTCAAGTCATTTTTCATTTTGTCCTTGAAGGCCTGATTCTTGGCCTTGTCATCATTCCAATTGTTATTATGGGGATGTGACCTCGAAGGATTTCTTTTGGAAGATCTCCCCCTTGGCACGTTCGTCCATCCGAATTCAGAGAAGGGAGCATGTGAATGATGTGGACAGTTTCTAGCAATGTGACCTGGAGTCCCACAATTAAAACAAGTCTGTCTTTTCAAGAAAGTGTTATTGGAGCTTGGTCCTGGCCCAAAAGGGTCTTGTTTCAAAGAATTTCCACATGCACATTTACATTTATCAGACTCTTTCACAAATTTATGTGGCTTAAATTTTTAAAAAATAGGACTATTTGAATTAGAATCAAAAGCAACATCACCACAATTTTTAAAAGAATCCAAAACAACATTTTTAATATCTTTGTTCACACAATTATTTGAAACAGAAGAAAAAGAAACGTTAGTCTTTGAAAGGTTTTCAATAGAACTAGCATTATTAATGTCCTCCTTGTCCTCATCTTCTACTAATACTTGATATGCACATGAGGTAGAGACGTCAGTATCGTTTACCTCAACTCTTTTAGTGGGGCCAGATTTTTCAGTCTTAACTGAATTTAATACAGGGGGTTGGCCATATTGAGTAGGTTTTTCTATTTCTATAGTCTCAGAGGTAGAAGTATAATTATCATTAAAAGGAGGTGGAACACTATGATACCCTAAGCCATTTTTCTGGTTATCTTTCCATTTCAATTGTTTTTCTATCATAGAAATCTCACTTTACACATCAAATTTCTTAAAGTTAAATTCAACATCTTTAAATTTAGCTTTGAACGCATCAAGTTCGGTAGTTAATTTGGCAATTTCCTCTTTAGCATAGCGATGATGAACACATTTGGTTATATATTCCTCCCTAATCCTAATTAAATTATTATTTTGATCATCTAATTTTTCTTTAAGGGGCTTGTTTAATTTCTTAATTTCATAGATTTCATTTTTAAGATCGAAAATTTCTCTAACTAATAACTCACTTTGCTCACGATATTTATTAACTTTATCTACGCAAGATTTAGAGCATGAAACTTTACTAACCTCTTTGGTGGTAGGAGTGTTGGAGACCATGAAAGCGAACTGCAACTCCATCATCTTGTCCTCAACCAAATCTGCATCCTCACCATCTTCAATATGGGCAAGATTAGCTCTTCCATTTTCAGTAAGGTTGAGAGCCTGCATCCGATCTTCCCACGAAAACAGTTGTGCCACCATAGCATTCTCATTATTCAGAGGCGCTTCTCTGTTGTTTCAAGCTGGAACTAAGGCCCTCTCAACATTATTCTCCACTCTTGGCTTGGTGCACTCACGAGCAAAATGACCTGCCTCATGACAGTTGTAGCACCTCAGCTTAATCTTGTTGAAAACCACTTTGTTATCCACGTTCACTCCCCAGTTATTCTTTCCAGTTCACTGAGTGAACGTCTTCGCCATGAACACCGCCATAGCAATTTGCCATGATATGTCTATCTCTTCAACATCCTCAGGGTGAATTTGATCGAGTTCTCCAATCATAACTGGAGGAACTAATTCACCAGCAACAAAAGCATTGTAGCAGTTCATGAATCCAGCCATCATATCCATGTTTCTCTTCATCTCCTTTAGCAGCGGCTGGAGTCTGTGAGGTGGATTTGGTGGTGGAACTGGACGCAGAAGAGTGGGGAGATTCCATTGGTAGACCAATGTTGAGTATTTGAGATATTGAAACTGATTTGGCATATTTGGTTATTTAGGGAAGCCTTTTTAGGGTTAATCATTTTATAATTCCATACGGTGCCTTTACAGTAGAAGTTCTTAATCGATCTCTTCTAAGGCATTAGTTTTATATTAAGGCATAGATTTTATATTTATGGTATACATTTATTGTTCCCTATAAATAATCATTAGGTTAGATTTTGAGGTAAGCGTTTTACCAGATTAGGTTTTTTCTCTGTACGTTCATGTGATAATCAATATACACAAAAACCTTTATCAGATTACTTACATATCATGGTGATTGATTCTTGATTGTTCTTGATATTCCGCATTCGTCATCTCGGATTTATTCCCAACAAGTGGTATCAGAGCAGGTTCTTGTAGATCTCAGCAATTATTTCAAGAATCGATCTTGTTTATGGCGATATTTTATCATGAATCTCACCTTGTTCTTCAAGTTTTGTATGTTTTCTGAAAAGAAAAAGGCTAATAACTCGTTTTATTGCAAAATCTTGTTCAGATCTGTTATCTTCTACTCATTATTTCATCTGATTTGTTCTTGAATCGTGTTCTGGAAGAGAATTAGAAGAAAATTTTTGTGTTTATTCAAATTTTTGTGTTCAGATCCACTTTATCTCTCTAGAAACCATCTCAGATCTGTTTTCTCTCTCTAGAATTCTTATCAGATCTACTTTCTCTCTCTTCAAGTTATGTCACTTGTTCAAGATCTAATGGATGAAACAAATTTATTGTATGACTCCATTTTAGAACTTTGATTAAAGGTTACTAAACCAATCTATGGTGTTAACAATGTGACCATGTTTCAAATTAGTGCTCAATATATGTTGAATGATATTCCTGAGTTGTATAATCTTTATGTTGATAAGAAAATATCTGAATACTCATATGGTAATTACCGTGAGTTAAGAGAGAATGAGAGAATAGTAGAACAATTTCGTATTATTCATAGTCATTTAGATCGAGAAAATAAACAACAGATTTTGGAGATGAAAAGAGCTGAAAGGAAAAAGAAAGATGTTCTTGATGTTCTTGGTGAAGTTCATAATGTTCCTCATGTTTATGAAGAAAAGATGACTCCAGATGGTCTTGTTGAGGGGGAGTCAAGTGGTTCATGTTTTTCAGAAGAGTCACAATCCGAATCTAGTTGTTTTGAAGATGAATCTCAAAGAAAATCTTTGGAAATCGTGAAAGTAAAGACATTTTGTCCTATTGGAACTCAAACAGATGATTCTTTATGTTCTGAAGATGTTTTTGAAGGAATGATTCCTTACAGAAAGCCAATGCTTCAAGAAATTTAGATTTATCAAACTCCAAAAGTTTGTGTGTCAAAGTCCTCTAATGTTCAAATTCAGAATGGTGAAAAGGTTGTTCAGATCCTAAATTCTTTATGAAGCCTAGAAATCAGAAAAGAAGAAAGAAGAGGAAGAAGAACAAGAGTAAAATGAAGAAGGTTTGGATGTCCAAGGTACAAGTATCTAATGCATCTGAAAAGGTTCAGAGAGCTAAAATCAAGAATGTACAAAAGAAATTCCATTCACATTTTTCTTCAGATGAATATGGTAAAAGTTAGAGAAAAGAGAAAAGAGTATTTGGTTGGTTTAATGAATTTTTTGGAGATTTTTGTTTTCCAACTAAAAAGCGTGTATTATTTTCAGAATATGATAGATTTTCTTCAAATTAGTGAGAAACCAACTTTAATGTTGAACCTTAAATGGGTACCAAAAGTCTCATAAAAGATTTTGTCCTTAAAAAAAACGAAAAGGGACAATATATGGTGAAATCTTATGAAGTTTCAGTCAAAGAGGAGAAATTTTATTGAAGAACTCAATTTCCATTGACTTTTAATTGTTGGAAATGACAAAAGGCTGAAAAAGGTGAAAAAGGGGGTGAAAAGTGAGATTTTCTGCAAAAAGTAGGCTGCCACCTAACACATTTCAACAAAAAGGGCACAAGTCGTCAATTCACAGCATTCAAGAGGGTCAGATTCGCAATTTCTTGAAAAATTGGGGTTAGTTTCGCTTGTATGCTCGTTCCTGTGTTCATTCTTTGAAGCGGGGACAACCCAAGACGCAAAAGCAAAGCTTTCTTATTACTCTGTGAAACGAATCAGCTCTCGCAACGAACCCTGCAACAAAATGCGAAAGTCACAAATGCGAAGGTCACAGATGCGAAAATCATAGACGCGAACTCATAAGATGCGAAAGTCTCGATCATAATTGAAGAAACGAACGCGAATCTACTGTTCATCTGCAAACGTTCGCAGGCATTCGTTGTCCTTCATTCACAACGAACCTGAGATTCGCTTTAGGTCCATGATCAATTGACTAGGTTCACAACGAACGTAGAGGATTAGGTTCGCGTCCTCATCTGCATCTACAGTTCTGATCTCGCATCTGTGGTTGGTCTTCAAAACTCGTAACATTTTTTTTTGGAACCGGGAGTTAAAACAGAAATCAGAGTTCAGACATTCGTTGACGAACATTCATGTGGAATCAGATTCGCTGTCCTTGACTCACTCGATTTTGAAATTGCATAAACGAAGGCACGCTCGTACTTGAATGTCTAATCGATTGGATTCATTCGCATCTTATTGCAATCGATTTGGAAAATATGGAATCGGAATTTGAAAACGGTAATGTAGGCTCGTATGTTACAACTGATTCGCATTCGGAGTTTTGGAATCAGGACTTGAAATCCTTGGAATCAAGAATCGGGGCTATGCATCTGGTGTTCAAGGCTTGAGTTTTTCGTCTCACAATCAATGTTTGAATCTCAAAATTGAAATCGCTTTGAAATTCAAAAAATATCGGAATCAAAACAATCTCATCGAATCGTTCAGAATTTGGATATCATCGGAACGCTGGGCAGTGTTGAATCGATCGCAAACTTGATTTTGAGTTTTACAAGTCAACAACGTGTTTTAACAGATTGAATGAAGAAGATGACTTCATTTACAGTTTCGGCCCTCGGAAGTTACAAAGTTTGGCAGAGTTAACCTCGTTTCTAAATCCCTTACAAATCCATGGTTTTAACCATTGGAATTTTTGGATCTTGACAGTTTCTACCCTAGAATCTTAATTCTTTCAATTTCTTGGGTTTTTACCATTTTTAACGCTTCTTTCCAAAACACTTTCATTTCTAATCCTTTTCTTTGGTCTTATTCCTTTCAAACCCTTCTATATAAATTGTTTCTTATTCTATTCTTTTGTCTAAATTTAAATATCAGAAAATACAAAATTAATTTTTGTTATTTTTCCGGTTTTAATTTTTGAGAATTGGGTTTATTCTAAGGGATTTATTTCATCAAATCTGACGGGTTTTGAAGATTGTTGGTGATTCTTCTTAACTTTCCGGATTCTCTCCGTGTTTGTTGAAGATTCAAGGGGGAGTGATGATTATTCAAGGGGGAGTTCGTCTTTGGAAGATTATTCTTATTTCTCTCGCTTTGAAGACCCAAAATGCTGATGATGCTCACAACTTAGGGGAGAAATGCCAAGAAGATCGGAAATCGTGATCTTCATTAGTTTCAACATCTAGGGGGAGATTGTTGAGTATCTGAGATATTGAAACTGATTTGGCATATTTGGTTATTTAGGGAAGCCTTTTTAGGGTTAATCATTTTATGATTCTCTACGGTGCCTTTACAGTAGAAGTTCTTAATCGAGCTCTTTTAAGGCATTGGTTTTATATTAAGGCATATATTTTATATTTATGGTATATATTTATTGTTCCCTATAAATAATCATTAGGTTAGATTTTGAGGTAAGCTTTTTACCAGATTAGGGTTTTTCTCTGTACGTTCATGTGATAATCAATATACACAAGAACCTTTATCAGATTACTTGCATATGATGGTGATTGATTCTTAATTGTTCTTGATATTCCGCATTCGTCATCTCGGATTTATCCCCAACAACCACAATATGGAGGAGCATGATCCGACGATACAACTAAAAATGCATTGTTAGTGGATGCTCCTAAGCTTGCAGTTGAGTAGGAAGTGACATGATTAATTTCTCTCTGCTTGTCATCCATGTCACATGCCTTGATGATAGCCATCACTTTGGCAATAGAGAGTTTGCTCATGTCCTTTGTTTTCTTGATCACAGACACATTTATATCCCAATTCTTGGGAAGTCAATTGAGCAGTTTCTTATTTATCTTAGAGCGAGACTACACAATTCCAGCAGTGATCATTTCTATGTTGAGAGTAATAAAACGCTGCAACTGGGCTTCCAGAACCTCCCCAAGAACATGATTAAACATGTTGAATCTTTGACGAAGCAAATCCTGTCTGCTTTGATTCATATCCTCATTCCCTTCATACACCTCAATCAAGGCTTCACACAAAGCCTTAACAGATTTATACTCTCGGAAACCTTGAGCAATGTTTGGGGACAAAGCCATGGTAAGAATAGCCAGTGCTTTCTCATCATCTTCTATCTTGTCGAAATCCTCATTAGTTTAGTCCTTTATAGGCTTATCAACCACAATTTTAGCTTCATAAACCAGAGTGGTTGTGATCTTGACTGGACCTCTTAGGAAGCTTCTCCACACTTTGATATCCTTCATTTTAACATACTTCTCAAATCTGAATTTGCACTCAGGAAATCCATCAGCAGTCAACAGCCGGGGAATTCGAGTTGTTGTCCCCATAACTGAATCAAGATCACTTTGCATTGTTGAAAGAGAGGTATTGTATAAATCCATTGAAAACCAAAAAGTATATGATTTAACCGAAAACTACTAGGTTTGACCGAAAAATAAAAGAGTCAAGATTGTTGACTGAAAACCAGTTGACCGAAAACGTTGACCGAGAACGTTGACCGAAAACTTGATCTGAAATCATGTCTGACCGAAAACTAGATGTTTAACCTAGTTGCTGACCGAGAGCTCCAGTAGCCGCCGAAATCACTTGACCTAGCCGAGAACTAGAACTTTTCCGCCAAAAACGTCTAGACCTAATCGAAAAAAACTCCCAAAAATACCGGAAACACGAACTTGGTAATTTATCAAAACCAATTTCGATTGAAGTCACTAATGTAGTCAAGAACACGAAGAACAACAGCAACAATTTTTCGTCAAAAAGAACTAAAAACACAAAAAAAGAAACGTTTAATATCTTGCCAATTCGATTGATACCAATCCTTGCTCTGATACAAATTGTAAAACCCAATCTTAATGTATCAATCGAAGTCACTAGAATTGGTGTGGAATCCCAATCTAATGATTAATGCAAAACAGTTATAACGAATTAAGAACACAATATCGAATCTTCAATGCACACTATATTGATTAATAGTCTAGTACATAAGATCTCTATGTTTCTTGGTTCTCTCTATCTCTCTAAACTTTGAAATCAGCTAATAGAATGACCAACCTTTTACACGGCTGAAACAATACTATATATATACCTAGACCTAAATACAAAGGCCCAGCCCAAAGCCCAACCGAAAACATTATTGAGCCCACCGAAATCACATGGTAATTTCGGTCCAAACACCACCGAATTCATGGTGTTTTCGGTCCTTGACCGAGAACTCTAAAAGCTATCTAAAGTAAAGTATAAACCACAAATTTATGTCCTAACAACTCATAAAGTGCAATGTGTAATTTCATGGGTTACCAAATAGGTTCATATTTTTCCTAAGATTGAGAATTTTTTTTATAAAAAATGTGTTTAGTTACTTTATAGATCATTATACTTATTAATGATGATTAAATTGTCCTATCAAACCTGTTCGAATAACGACCCTCCACCAATCAAGGAAGCGGTGGATGAGAGTGAACACCCATTCAATCGCCATTTTATACGTAATTTCCTTATACCCCCCTTATAGATCGGCTTCGTGAATGAGGCGTAGTAGCGGTTCGACTGACTTGTCTTATATATATATATATATATATATATATATATATATATATATATATATATATATATATATATATATATATATATATATATATATATATATATTAGACTTTTAATGTTACATATATTATAAGGGTGTATTTTTTAAACTTTTTCAAAAATACTAGGTTTTATTTTAAAATTTTCGAAATTAAGATTCAATTAATTAAATTGAAAAAATAAAATCAATTATGAACTCTAGATAAGGATATAGAATTACATTTTAAAATATCAATTTTATACAATTAAAAAATATTATTAAAGGTAATTATCCTAATCAATTTATAATATATCTTAAAACCGAAATTTTTGAATCTGACAGCTCACCACGTCGTGGTAAACAATTACCACGTCGTGGTGAAAGTCACCACGTCGTGGTGTCGGAACATAATGACGATTCTAATTTTCTTCTCCTTGTTCAAGTTCACATTAGTATCAATTCAATAGAAAACTAAACCTACACTCTGGTACCACTGTTGGGAATTACACAAAACATAATATTCTATGTGTGCATGTGCCCTATATTTTGATCTACGTTTTCTCTAATTGAACATATAATATGAACAACAATGTAGAAACCCTAGAATACTAGTATATAATAAAAAAAATACACAATTAGGGCTATTAAAACATACATTGATTGTTATATAGCAATAACAATCCAAATCCTTAGTATTGTAGAAGCTTTGAAGGCTAGCGTCACAATTGTCACGCCTCTAATGGGTCACACCCAATACTAGCAATGAAGAATGATTAGGATGAGGAGAGAGGTTGAAAATTTCGGCTAGTTCTTCTAAAGAACAAGTGGCTGAAATTTGTAGGGTTTAGGTTGTTTATATAGTGCAGTCAAGAAACCATAGATAAACCCTAATCCAAGATAATCTTAAACCGGGTAATTATCCACTTTCCTGTTTATCTACTAAAAACTATTCTAGAAACCCGAAGGCACAAGAAAACCGTCCATGGCCTATGGAGGGTTCTAGATTGCCTCTTACTCAACTATTGAACAATTACAATTCAGTCCCTGCACTTTTAATTAATTCTTTTAATCCCAAAATTAATTCTAATTAATTTCTGACTAAATACTAATTAAATATTACTATTTCTAATTAATATATTATCTACATAATATATTAACAAATCATTTATTTCAATTCATTAATCAAATAATAAATCAACCTCTTTCTCCAAAATCATCTTGTCTAGTTGCTAGTCTTGAGGGCAACCCAAAAGGACCGTGCTACTATCAATTAAAGTATATACCAATTGTAGTTATGGGCTTAGACACCTACTCCAACAGTTGTATGCTCGGGATTGTGTCCGTGTTGCTCTAGATGTCTGGCGTGCATAGGATGATAAGGGATGATTTCGAGGACGAAGTCTAATTTAAGATTGGGAGAGTTGTAACGCTTGGTTCATTGTGCATTTTGCTTTAGACCATGTATGGGTGTATTGTTTTCAATTTCGTCCTTAGGGTTAGTACGCGGGGCGTATCATAGGGTACGCTTAGCGTACTAGCTGAGAAACTAGTACGCGGGGCGTACCACATGGTACGCTTAGCGTACTAAGAGGGATTGATCGCGGGACCGAGACCTCATACGCTGGGCGTACGAGGATTATGTTGGGCGTACGGGGGTTTAATGAAACCATAGTTTAAGGATATTTCACCCTATATAAGCTCCTTAAGTCTCTAGGTTTGGCCTCTTTA